>NC_134408.1:26230853-26530853 GCF_038048845.1 Mixophyes fleayi | reverse complement strand
TCAAATTCATTAGGACCAATGTCAGGCAAGGCGGATTCCGCTCTAGGAGTCATTCCACCAGGAGCAAAGAACCTCCAAACTTGTGTAGTATTTGCCATACTGAAAACTTATTATCTATTAAATTTCTGAGCCACAGAAACAGTTTGTTGCAGAGATTACACTTACCCTCCTCAGCAATAGTATCCTCTCAATATACTCTTTATCAAACGTCACGTCTCTGTACTTCTCCTGCAGCAGAGTCTGTAGCTGTGACACCAGCTGTACTCTGGTGTCTGCGTCATCAATCCACCTGGTCAGGTGCACCCTAAGGGAAAGGGTAGAGGTTTGACAGACAAAGGTTAGCTGAAGAGAGTGGGCGCTTGGCCATTTGTTTCCAGAGTTACACTTTGTATTAAGGCATACCTTATCTCTACATAAAACTACATTCTCATCTTTAAAAGGCTGCATTAAAAATGTGATTTTATTGCTCTCTCCCAGAAGCACAGAGACAACATTGATCCTTTTCCACTAATACTTTTAAGGAACAGATAGCAAGATTGATAGAGGACTGGACCTCAAAAGTGTGAAAAAAAATAAGGGCAAGAAGCTCTGTGCCCACCACCATACAGGGCACTAAAAAACAAGGGAAGGAACAGCAAGGAGGAGGAGTCCGTTCTTGTTTTGCAGTGCCCACCCCCCTATGGGAGAAAGATGACCCACCATCCGTGTGTCACCCTACTGCTGCAGGAAAATTACAAGCTTTAAACCAGAAAATGTGGCTAAGCTCACTGGAAATCTTAATAAAACGCCTGTTACCGGTTAAACT
The DNA here is from genome assembly GCF_038048845.1 of Mixophyes fleayi. Lineage (NCBI taxonomy): Eukaryota > Metazoa > Chordata > Amphibia > Anura > Limnodynastidae > Mixophyes > Mixophyes fleayi. The sequence goes on along the minus strand of NC_134408.1, from coordinate 26,530,048 downwards.
CTGGAAGTTTATCCAGATCCAGAAGTGCTGAATGAGTACTGGTGCTCCCCAGATCGTACTGCTGAATTAGTTGAGGGAGGGTACGGCCCATCTGGTTCCCTGCATGATGACAAGACAGAGCAGAGGAGATTTACAGATATACAATGTTACTATCCACCAAAGAAGCTGCTATTTGTAACATGCCTACTTATTTGAAGACAAACACCCATCTTCTTCCTGTACAAGTTTGTTATTGTGCACTGGGCATGAAGAAAAAAAAAAAAAAAAAAGGGCAGGGGGGGGTATAGTACATTTTTGTTTGCCAACCAGAGAGCTTTTGAAAATGAGGTAATGATTTGTAGGAGGATGAGAAAAATGACTATCAAATGCATGCTCAGAAGATCCTTAACAAGTTATTTAAAGAAAATACTGCTTGGTTTATCCTCAATTGTCTCTTAAATTAATCATGAATGTTGGGGAACATCAAGGCTGTCTTTAGTTTATGTGAATTTATGTGTTTGAAGTTCTGTTTTTTTTTTTTGCACCTACAAATAAGGTTTCCTTGCAAAGATGCAGAGTATGGGGACAATGCCCGATCTCTGGGACCTACAAGGCGAGAGGAAGAGGCTCAGCACGCTCTAACAAAGCAGGAAATGACATTTTAAACGTGCCCTCACCACCTGAAGGCCAGTGCAAAGCTTTGCAGAGGACCACCTCTATGAATCTGCCCATATGTGAACCCTATGCTATCTAGCACATATATTGCTTTCATGTCATTCTCTTATTCACCCTCTGCAGAGCAAGGATCTATCTCCCTGTTCTTCTGAAATGGACACCTCTCGCTCGCCACGGTTACCGGCGAATCCTGATCCGCAGTTGGTAATAATGTCCAGCAGGGTGTCCGCCAAGTATCCTTTCTGCTCATAGTGCTGGATAAATATATCCCCCTGCCTCTTGGACAGTTTGCTGCCATCTTTGTTGAGCAGGAGTGGGAGGTGGGCATACAACGGAGGCTTCCAGCCCAGGGCACGGTACAGCAGTAAGTGCTTGGTAGTGGAGATCAGCCACTCTTCTCCCCGCAACACGTGAGTCACAGCCATGTGATTATCATCCACCACATTGGCCAAGTGATAAGTGGGAAAACCATCTCCTTTCAGGATCACCGGGTCCCCTTCCACACTTGCTACATCATGCTGTGTCCAGCCATATACCATGTCCTGGAAAGCTTGGGGACCAGTAGACAACTGGAATCGGACCACAAACGGCAAGCTCTGCGAGAGCTTTTCCTGCACTTGATTCGTGGTCAGATGTCGGCAACGGTTGTCGTAGCTACAAAGACAAACAAAATAACTCGTAAGCAACAGTAAATACACTTGGAGCCAAAGTCACAAAAGCAGCGTCACGTCTGTCTTTAAGGGGGAATTTAATAAGCCGCAAAGTGTCTCCTGGGCATTCCTGAGACACTTTGTGGGGGAGATTTTAACAGAAATCTGCGCTCGTTTAGAGGTGCGAGGAAAACTGAGCGAAGATGGTAAAGGTAAAAGTGGGCAGCCGCAAATTGAATCCCCCCCCCCCCCCCCCTAAATATCTTCTTCTCTGACTGGTTTATAACCAAACTACTTTGCAGACTACTGTGAATTTAGACAGTGACTCCAGATTTAATTAAAGTAAAAGATTCTAACATTAATTTTGTTAACATTTTTTAACACTGATTTAATTAACACTGTACTCATACATTTTAGAGTTCTATCTGGAAATAATGAACTAATCTCAGTTTTAAGATAGTTTTGTTCCTCTAAAGAGGTGATAAAAATAGCTTTGCAATTATGGAGTTAAATAAAAAAAGTTAATGCTATTAACAATTGTTGTTGTAATTCCACTTTCTTGTACTTGTCTGAAACTATCATAACAAAAGCCATCTTTAAAAGCCAATAGAAATCATTCTCATTCCACATGTAGTAAATACAGCTGTTTAAATTTCCAGTAATGCAGAAACTCCTCAGCCTTCCCCTTTATCCACTCCCATATCACCAGGAATCTGTCTTAGCATTCAAGAAAATAAGCTCAAGATGGGAGGTTAAAAGGAAAAAACTAATGTATAAAGGGTTTGTTCTAAATCTGTTTTATTTCTTTTTAATGGGAGTTCGGTGAAACATGGGCATAGGTTATTCTGTACAGAGATTCTAATGTCTCATTTTATATACAGATTGCTCGAATGACAGCTCATACAGTGTCTAGTCATCAAGGAACGTAACTACCGATGAGCGACGTATTTTGCGTAAAATCGCTCTGCGTATCCCCAGAACATACGCCAGAGAATGCCCAATTCATCTTCAAAGGCAAAGGACCCTTATTACAGCCTACGAAATCAGGGCCGGAACAGGAGAACGGGCATACACACATAATCAATGTACAGTAAGGGCGTGCCAAGCTCGAGCGCACACAACAGCGTCCTATTCAAGCTTTGGACATCTCTAATGTACGTGTTTTACTGTTGTATCACTTGCACCAGCTACAGGTCTGGTGTAAGTGTTACTAGTGATGACCGCTGTGTATACATGCTAGAACATGTGTTTGCAATCAGAAGCAACTGTAAAAATGTATTTTATGTACAATAGACATTCATAACATCATGATAAATATATTTTATGGATAAAACAAAAAGAAAAAAAAAGGCGGAAACAAAAATGTGTAAAAAAATTTTTTGCTTTTGTTTTGGCATTACTGACTATATTATTAACAGGTGACACTAATTGAATAGGTGTTTTTTCCCCTGTGTGTTTTTTGGTGACATTATATTCCACGTATGTATTGGATGTATCTTGCACTGTATTGTCTGTTAGAGCAGAGCGGACCTAGACTCGCATTCATCAGCAAACGTATCTTCAGACCTACTCCTTGTAGAACACGGATGTGCGTATGCCCGAGGTACGTTTTTTTTAAAAAAAAAAAACGCTCATTATATTTGTTTTACGTTTCTTGATGAATGAGGCCAATAGACTCTGGGGAAACAGCAACCTCCGTGTACAAACAATTTAAAAACTGAAGAAAACTTGCTAGAATCTATCATGGCATACCGCTGGAATAAGGAGTCTCTTCAAAAATAAAATGGTTAATCCAGAAGACTAGCTCTACTACTACATATGGTTTTGAGAAATAATATTTCAGTATACAGTCACTTTAAATCAGAACTGGCACATACATGACAAGTCACTTTGTAGCTAATGTCGTTACAATTTATAGAAGTTCAACACAGCAAACATAGCATGAGAAGCCTCGTACCGAGGGGTCTGTCTACTTCTAAATGCTTCTTTCTTGAGCAGTTCAAGTCTCTGGGGGGTACAGAAGCAGCGGTAAGCAGCCCCACTTTCCAGCAAAGTCTGTACAACCTCATGATAGAGAGTCAGACGCTTAGACTGTACATATGGTCCATGAGGCCCACCCTGTCTGGGGCTCTCATCTGGTGGGATTCCTAAGAGAGGAGGGATTTACTTTATTAAAAGAACAATAATAAATATCATATTTCAAATTTCTTGCAAAACATAAGTCTGACTCAACAGAATAACAGAAGCAGGATGAAGCTGCAAAAAGTGAAAACATACCTGCCCATTCCAACATATCTTCTATACCATCCGCAGCTCCAGGGACTAGCCGGCTTTGGTCAGTGTCTTCTAGGCGCAGAATAAAAGCACCTCCATGTTTCTTAGCAAAAAGATAGTTGTACAGTGCAGTACGTAGGCCACCCAAGTGAAGAAAGCCTAAGGAGCAAGGTAAGTGATGATCAGAGAAACTACAAAATAATAATACACATTGCATTTAAAAAACACAATTAAATAAATAATGTATATAAAAATATTCTGAGCTAGAAGAATCTCCATTTTCTCTATAGCGTATTTACAATGGTTTTGTAAGGAAGATTTTTTTTGTGTTGTCACATGCAGTGGCCATATTTATGACAATATAAGACACATAATGACAGATATATGACTACAATTAAGCATAATAATGCACACATGGATAGTCTTGCGCTAACACGGCTACAGATTGGAATTCCACTTGTGTGAGTGAACAAACAACACAAGATTCAGTTTATTTTTTTTTACACATACACACTTGGGATATTATTCTGGTAGCAAAAATGCATGACACTTTTCCTGGTTAGCCTCTCCCACAGATATGTGCATATTAAGTACATGTATTAGTGCTGTTTAATGTGAAATTATGGATCTGAGAAAGAATTAAAAAAATAGTTTGCCTCATTCATGATAATTCCTAATCCAGACTTTACAGCTGTTGTATAACTACACATCCCAGCATGTCAGACAGCTATATCATACTTGCCAACTTTTCCTCGTTGGCTTCAGGGAGATCCTGGGGGATGTTGGCGTGCGGGACAGGGCTTGACGAATCGCATCATTTTGGTCTAAGATGACGCAATATTTGCATCATTAAGCCCCCCCACCACTTATCTATTGCGGGGGCGAGAACCGGGATGTTGCCCTGGTCTCCTTGAAAATGGCCACCTCCATAAGAATCAATACATGGACATAGGACACAATTTCTGAACTGTGTCCCCGTGCCACAGATGGCGAAGCCAACCACGTCTTGTACTGGCTCAGCATCAGGGAGAATACCAGACTCTTCCGGAATTGAGGGAGATCACCCCTATTTCAGGGAGTCTCCCTGACATTCAGGGAGAGTTGGCAAGTATGAGCTATATACTCATAATTGCCAACTTGCTCCGGGAGCCTGCTGGAGGTGGGCGTGATGATGGCGGGGCTCCAAAATGTGCATCATTTTGGCCCCGCCCCATGATGTAATGATGCAAATGCGACATTTGACAGTAGGTGGCAGGACCAGACACCGTGATTCCGGGTGAATCGCGGCGTTTTGGACCGAATTCTGCCAGATGGGGAGTCCGTGAGACTCTCGCAAAATGCGGGAGTCTCCCAGACATTCCGGGAGAGTTGGCAAGTATGTATATACTATAGGGAAGATTTATAAAAACTGTTCCACCAAAAAAGGTTGTGTTACCCATAGCAACCAGAGGTTTGCTTTAATTTTCCAAACTACACTAGAACAATTACAGAAACCAATCGATTGTTAAGAGCAACAAAAACTTAAATAATAATAATAATAATAATAATAATAATTAAAACAGAAGTTTCCAAAGATATCCATCAATGTTTAATTCCACCTGTAACTCTCCCATTGTTATAGAACTACAAGTCCCAGCATGCCTTGTCAAACTAAGCCTTGCCCTGAGATGTAGCCTGATGAATGGAAAGGAGAATAAACCACCTCATGTTTGGGAAAGTGACAACACAGAACATTACCTGTGGGACTCGGAGCAAAGCGCACCCGAATCTCCTTCTGTACCCCCCCAGAGCACCCTCTCTTCCCCGGGGGTACACACAGACGCAGGGCCCGAACAAGCAGCGTCTTCATCTCCTCACTGTTCAGTTATTGCCCTTATCAGGCCAACCGCAGCGCCCCTTAGAGCCCTGGTGTCAACGCCAGACACAAGGGTCTCTATTCTCGTCCCCGTCACAGGAGCCATTTTACTGGAGTCCACTTCATATGATTTCATTCATTTTGATCTCCAATAAAATGGCAGCTGTATTATTCCTTTTCTTCGAATGTAAATGCTTACTTCAAGAATATTAAAGTATACCTTGGAAATTAATGGGTATATTGCCGGAGTACAAGGTCACTATTGGTACAAGGAAGATATTATAGATGTAATGTTTGTGTTAGTAAGAGAACACGTGACTTTTTCATACGTAGCGTTAAATGTGGACATGATATCCATGTTTCCGGAAAAGTGGCCAAGTCGGTTTCCGGTTGGCAGATGAAGGTTCTTCTTGCCAGAATGTGTTTGTCTCTATGGTAAATGGGTCTTCCGGTTCTAGCTAGGGCTACAGTTGCCGACTGGGTCCAAAAAGGCTAATTGTGAGTTTCCCGGCAGCCCTCGCACTGGAGACTTGTACACAATCATCATGGCGTCCCAGGACGGTGGGTACCGGGTCCCCCAGAGGGCAGGGCTATGTGTTAACCTCTATGACCCGTCTTCAGAATACCGACCGCTTGTTGCTATATGTCGGCCACTCACTTAGCTTATTTTGCCAGCTGCCACAGCTATTTCCTCCTCTGATGCCCTTCTCACAATAACTGTCTACTCACCATTTCCCTTATATACCCCTTCTGACTGCAGTTACTTAGCACGATCTACTCAGCAAAGCGTCTCTGCTTTCTCCACGACATAGCTGACAATCTGTGTAACATAGCTGCAGCTCCATGTGTGCCATCTGTGTAATATAGCTGCACCCCCCTGTGTGCCATCTGTGTAATATAGCTGCAGCTCCATGTGTGCCATCTGTGTAATATAGCTGCACCCCCCTGTGTGCCATCTGTGTAACATAGCTGCACCCCCCTGTGTGCCATCTGTGTAACATAGCTGCACCCCCCTGTGTGCCATCTGTGTAACATAGTGCACCCCCCTGTGTGCCATCTGTGTAACATAGCTGCACCCCCGTGTGCCATCTGTGTAACATAGCTGCACCCCCTGTGTGCCATCTGTGTAACATAGCTGCACCCCCTGTGTGCCATCTGTGTAACATAGCTGCACCCCCTTTGTGCCATCTGTGTAACATAGCTGCACCCTTCCTGTGTACCATCTGTGAAACAGCTGCACCCTTCCTGTGTACCATCTGTGAAACATAGCTGCACCCCCCTGTGTGCCATCTGTGTAACAAAGCTGCACCCCCCTGTGTGCCATCTGTGTAATATAGCTGCACCCCCCCCTGTGTGCCATCTGTGTAATATAGCTACACCCCCTGTGTGCCATCTGTGTAATATAGCTACACCCCCTGTGTGCCATCTGTAACATAGCTGTGTGCCTTCTGGGTAACATAGCTGCACCCCCCTGTGTGCCATCTGTGTAACATAGCTGCACCCCCCTGTGTGCCATCTGTGTAACAAAGCTGCACCCCCCTGTGTGCCATCTGTGTAACAAAGCTGCACCCCCCTGTGTGCCATCTGTGAAACATAGCTGCACCCTTCCTGTGTACCATCTGTGAAACATAGCTGCATCCTCCCTGTGTGCCACCAGTGGAATATAACTGCACCCCCCGTGTGCCATCTGAGGAACATAACAATCCCCCATGCGCCATCTCTGAAACATTGTTGCCCCAGTTTGCCATTTGTTAAACATAGCTTCACCCCCTTCTGCTTCCCTGTGTGTGCCATGTATGCAGCACAGGTCCCTTGTGTGTGCGCCATGTGTCCAGCGCAGGCTCCCTGTGTGTGCCATGCGTCCAGCCCAGCTTCCCTGTGTGTGCCATGTGTCCAGCCCAGCTTCCCTGTGTGTGCTATGTGTCCACCCTGTGTGTGCCGTGTGTCCAGCCCAGCTTCCCTGTGTGTGCCGTGTGTCCAGCCCAGCTTCCCTTTGTGTGCCGTGTGTCCAGCCCAGCTTCCCTTTGTGTGCCGTGTGTCCAGCCCAGCTTCCCTGTGTGTGCCGTGTGTCCAGCCCAGCTTCCCTGTGTGTGCCGTGTGTCCAGCCCAGCTTCCCTGTGTGTGCCGTGTGTCCAGCCCAGCTTCCCTGTGTGTGCCGTGTGTCCAGCCCAGCTTCCCTGTGTGTGCCGTGTGTCCAGCCCAGCTTCCCTTTGTGTGCCGTGTGTCCAGCCCAGCTTCCCTTTGTGTGCCGTGTGTCCAGCCCAGCTTCCCTTTGTGTGCCGTGTGTCCAGCCCAGCTTCCCTTTGTGTGCCGTGTGTCCAGCCCAGCTTCCCTTTGTGTGCCGTGTGTCCAGCCCAGCTTCCCTGTGTGTGCCGTGTGTCCAGCCCAGCTTCCCTGTGTGTGCCGTGTGTCCAGCCCAGCTTCCCTGTGTGTGCCGTGTGTCCAGCCCAGCTTCCCTTTGTGTGCCACTTTCCCAATATAGCTCCTATAGTTGCCTGTTTAGCATAATATTTCTAATGTAATGTATTTTCCATAATTATTGTGCTACATATTTGGAAATGTTACCACCTGTGTGCCAGATGTCTCTCATAACTTTCTCTTCGTGTACGTCTACCTTCTATTATTGCCATGGGTTCCATATTCACTGTGTCAGCTGACTAAGTGCGCAACTCCACGATATGTCATATGACTCAATTCGCACTCCACTGCTCTGCCTCCTGTCTTGGGTACCTGTGTCAAATCTGAATACATTAACAGGGACTTATTTAATAGCAATTTTTGCTCTGCCTTACAGCATGTATGTGCATGTAGCACCATTTTTTTTAAATAAGTCCTTGTGTGTCATCTGACTTGGTAACTGCACCCCTGCATGCCTTGTGAATTTGTCACCATGCTGCTGAGTGCACATTAACTCATTTTTGCCACCCTATGTGCCAACTGATTTGCATGCCACCTCCTTGTGTGAGTCCTGCCCTACATAGCAGCCCACTCATGTGAGATTTGAGATGTTGGGAAAAAAAAATAGCTGCCTGTTGTCCAAGGACAGTCCCTGGTTCTAAACGTTAGACCTCGAAAGTGTCCCTCTTCTGAGACAGACTGCACAGTAGTACAGCTCTATTTTTTTTTTATGCTATATTTACTTCCTGTTATATTTTCTTACTCTGTTAAGATAAATTGAATATAAATATTTACACTACAATGGAATTGTATTTTTGTTTTCTGGTTTTTTTTTTTTTTTCAGTAGTCCTGTTATGCCTCTTACCTTATTTAGGTCACTGGATCCCATTGAATACAATCTCTTGTATATGGGCTCAACACATGAAATTGCTACCTCTACTGTGTGTGGGCAATGGGTAGTGAATCCATTTGTAAATATTGCATTATAATTAGATGATAAGTATTTATATGACGCTTGTGAAAACTGCACACACATTTTTTGGACTATATAAAACTACCTGGCTCTTGAAAACTCCCTTCAATAATAGTTGCGCTTTAAAAATATCTTAATATTTCAGTGATCTAGACTACATGCGTCTGCTAATGCATCTGTGGATTGCATTAATATTTGAGACCTTTTAGAAACATAATTGGGATAGCAGGTAAAGGCCAATTTGGCATCTACTCAGTCCACTGTAAATGGTTTATTCTCAGATGTGATTTATTTCAAGCTTTTCTAAACTGCTCTAATTATACCAAGCGCTTTTAAAATAGAGTTGGCATTTTTTATGTTCTTTAAGTTTCTGCATGCTGAACGAGTTGTACCGATGTGTCTGTTCCTAGTGCCAGCTTTATGGTCAGACAGATCAGAGGCCCGTCGACCTAAATTCTGCTGACACAATTATCCAGCTGGTGTGGAAAGATCTGTTTTGTGCGTGGCTGACCTAACCGGCTCATGTCCCCTTTTCCTGCAGAAGTGGAAGAGCTGGGGATGGAGGCGGATGGAGAGACAGTAAAGCTGAGCTGTGCAGGAGATGGAGACACCAATTCTCAGGCTTCCCATGACAGCGGCTCGGCACAACCTGAGGCTGATGGTGCTGTCAGCAATGGAGCGGACTCTGAGTCAGAGAAAGAGCTTGTAGAATTTAAGATTATTTGGAATAAGAACAAGTATGACGTGAAACTTCCATTGGATAGCACAGGAGCAAGCCTTAAACAGAAGATTCATACACTCACAGGTACTTGCACCACCTGCGCTGGTGGGCTCAGGAATCGGGACACATGACCCTTTTAACACACTTGGTAGAAGTTTATTAACATCGCAAGAGAAGACATTAACACTATGATGACATGAAACGTTCAACGCCTGTCCAAGTTATGGATGTATCTTGTCCCTAAATCTTTCTTTTTATATATTTTATATCTTTTTATATTTAAGCTTTTATTTATATAGAGCCTACATATAGCGCTGTACAGAAAATATGGAATCATTCACATCAGTCTTTACATTATCTAACACGCAATTAACATACCCACGTAGGTCAATTTGTCAGCAGTTAATTCACTCACCAGTCACCTTTTCATTGTCCTGGAAGCTTGGAGATGGGTGCCACTAAAGTGCAGCATTGAAGGGGTGTTTTTAGGGGAGGGCCTTTTGGAGCAACGGACCCGCCCCCTGGGTGGTCTTGGCACGCCCAAATGCTATATCCCTGTTATGAGTGAGAGCTCTTTTCTACCGTCACAAATACTAAAAAAAATAAAACTTGGGAGATCTGCTACCAGCATGTTTTTGAACTACAGTTAGTCATATTTGTCCTTTGGCAGTAGGGGATACTGACGTTGGGTTATGTTTTACTCCTACGAGGGCAACATCTGACTACTCCTCTTCTGCTCCATCTCAGTTGTCTTCCAGTACCTCTGCATCGGAAGCGGGCACAGGGCTTTTTACCCTTAGATTGATTTTTTTATATTTATTTATTGATTTCACTAATTTGAGGGACAGCCTAGTGACGAGGGCTGGGGGTAACTACCTCCACCACACAAGCAGATAACTTTACAACCCACTTCTATTAACCAGCAGCTGATAGAGGACAAAGAGCTCAGAGCGCACGTTAGTTACACTGGCATGTGTGCCTTCTACACAGCCACAGGGTGATGCCCAATTGTCAGCATCCCCGTCATAGATTACTAAAAGGGGATCATGTAGCCCGCTGATTGGACAGGTAATATGTCATAACAGTGCCTATGGTATAACAACACAAGTTATTTCACTGATATATAATATACAGACGTTGATATTTATATTAACCCCACAAGCACCCCTAATAAGTAACATGTTTCTCATATAAGTGATAGAACTGCTGGGCATATACTGTCTACCTGGTTGCTGTACACAACACTCAGAATGAATGTGGACAGCTAATACAGAAGAATAACCCCCTAGTGAGAATCAGGTCAGTGAGGTGGAGGTGTAATCAGGCAGCAGTATGGGGAGATATGAAAAGGTCTTGTGACCCTGTTAAAAACAATTGAAGTGTGAGAATAGCCTACATTACATTCTGACCCTTTAACTGTGAAAAAATAAAACAACACGAACATTTAATATCCCCTAAAGTCTAAATGATTAAAAACATCTCTTTGTTCCTATTTTGTCCGGGTCGGACAAAATGATTCATGCAGAATCTTTTTAGGAGCTGGGGAAATACACATTTATTGACCTCAATAGAAAAGACCTGCTAGAGCAGTGATTTTTTTTGGTACATTGGCTATCAGGTTCATTGGACCTTTATATAATGCCCATCAAATAAATGTATATTCTTTACTGAGAGAGAGGCTAATCTCTGTTCATCCCTCCAACACCGGAATAAAAATGCCTAAAAGGTGTAACAATGAAAGTGTTATTCCTGGTGACAGAGACACCACTTTAAAAACAAAAAGCTAAACAAAAACTGTTCCGTCGTTAAGACGATAAGAATGTATAACCCCCTCAGGCGTGGAAGAGCTTACTCTCATTAGAAAGTTACGTGCTCTGCCAGTTTCTGCCCGGAGGGATTCATATTGCTGTTTTGATAGATTGGAGTGTGTACAGTCGTTACTGTTACTTAGAATATATGACATGAGTAGGGTGAAGACAAACTGCTTAGTACACGAACACTCAGAAAGTTATCTAAGTATGTCTATGCATGTCGCGTGCAGCTGTTTCATATACGGCTAAAAAACTAGTCTGTTCCGTCCATCCCTGTTCTGTTATCTGCCGTGTTTATGGTTGATCCAGAGAAATCCATCCTAACTCTAAATAGATAATTGTTTTGCACTCAGAATGAATGGATATGTTATTTAAGCAGTGCCCAGTATTCCCCCATACCTGAGCTGTTGCAGGCAGCCCAGTGTCTCGGTTCCTGTCCCTCTAATTACCAGCACGCTGCATGCACATTGTGCTGAATGTTCATTGGTGGGGCTGTGTCCGCTAACTTGGTGACACCACCTTTAGAACCTCTGAGTGGAAGTATAGGGGAGGTCCAGATCGGGTCTCCACCGTTGCTAAAACTAATAGATGTAGGTAACACTAGATCTAATACCAGGATGCCTGCAAGCTGCTATTAGATACAGTTAGCACCAGATCTAATAATGTTAGTGCGCATGGAGAAGTATTACATTCTTCCCTCATTCTATAGGAAATATCAAATGTTAAAAAAAAAAAAAAAATCATAGCCCTAAGGAAGCAAAACTTGCCTTTAAATAAATTGCTGTTTTAAATTTCGCCAGCAAAGTCTCCGAATATTGTGGATTTGCTAGATTCAGAGCTTAATACATGTACCCCCATGTATTTTATGTGACCATATTCTGCATGAGTGTAATACATAAGGCATAAATGTTACACTCAATGATAGTCACTCCAAAACTCTGCAGATTGTCTCAGACTCAACAAGGTTTCTTATGTGGGAATGTAGCAAATCAGGCACAGAAATAACTAACATTGTAACCTGAAGCCTATGTAAGACCTTGTATAAAGTACTGTTATATGGACTTGTTATACTCTGGAACATATAAATCTATATAAAGCCTTATCTGGCCTGAAAAAAAAAAACAATGTAATATGTACTTGTGTAGACAAAGGGATATAAAGGTTATTCCTAGTGACACTGGCATATCACCAAAACATAAAACACTGGCAAAATTATATATGAAGGGGCTAATCAAAGTCCTGCCTAACTGTGACAAGGGAATAGGATAGCTCTCTGCATAATTAAATGTACCTATTATTTTTTTTCCTCTATATATTTCAGCCATCCATCCCTCTTTCTCTTTCAGGTCTTCCACCAGCTATGCAGAAAGTCATGTTTAAGGGGCTTCTTCCCGAGGACAAAACCCTACGGGAAATCAAAGTTACCAATGGGGCAAAGGTTATGGTGGTAGGGTCCACCATCAATGACGTATTGGCTGTTACCACCCCCAAAGAGACCGTCCAGCAAGAGGTGAAGGAAGAGGAAAGCAAGAAGGAGCCACTGTGCAGGCAGAAGGTAAACACAGACCTCAAGAAAGAGGCCACACCCTCTGTGGTGACATCACTCATCAGTGCAAAATAACTTCATGATGAAGCTTAAAAAAGCATGTGAAATACACTGATATTTTTTTAAGTGGACATATAAAGCAACTGTATTTGTATATACTGCTTTAGAATGGGGATATGTTTCTTATTTTAGAGTTAGGATTGGTTTTTTTTTTCCTGATTTGAAGCACTTTAGGTTGTTTCGTCTTGATGGATTGTCTTTTTGTGGACTATTTAATTTGCTCTAAATGGCATAGATATGTATTGATAAAAAAGTTTAAAGAGGGCGCAGCTTCAAAATGGCTGAAACTGCGCCCTCTTTGAACTTTTTTTGTTGCTACAAATTTTATGAGGTGCTGCAAATTAAACACATTTTGTGAAAGCGCTTCCTTTATTTACCATAGGTATGTACGGCATTTGAGATGCCATCGCAGATAGTCATTGTCAGAGTTCCTCATTGTTGTGTAATTAAAAAGGTTTCCTTAATGTGGGAAGCAATTTTTCTTTGCACCCTTGACGTCCTGTTCTGCAGAGCGTATTTGTAACTTTTGCATGTCTTATATTTTAAGCAACACAGAAAGGTGCTGGATAAGGGCAAACCGGAAGATGTAATGACGTCTCTGAAAGGTGTGCAGGTAAGACTGCAACGTCACTAGAGATGAGGAGGACTGTATTGGAGTGCACCTGTGCTGTACACACGTCTATTTTGTTGGCTCAGGCAATAATTATTAAACTGTGGCCTTAGTGATGTCACTGGTTCCCAGTAAATTAATTAGCTACATTTTCATCATTATGGGTTCAGCATTATTAATTAGCATTTAGCCTGTAGCTGCAAGTTTAATTAAAATGTTGAAATATTAATTCTACTGCGTGACTTTTATGGGGATTTGCAAGGTGCAGTTAGTACATCTTATATTGCTGCGTTTCTGCCCTTTGGTCTTTGAGTCCTCTAATACTATTGCAGCCTAAATGAGGAACAATGAATGGGGGCAATTAAAGATAATTCTTCCATAACAGAACAAAACTAAAAGACTGGTAGGGGCAATTGCTTCTTTAGGTTAGTCATTATTATTGTTTTTTTCTTAAAGACTCTTGGTTATCTCCCCAACCTTTAACAGTTTTTTTTTTTTATAATACAATTAGGTTTTTGTGGGATTAAATTCGACATTAATGAAAGAAATGCCACTAGTGAAATAACACTAATAGTTCAAATAATATACAAAATAAAATGTAGGTTGTACCAAACTAGGCCGTCTTTTAATGAATATTAAGTATATTGGTCAAATAAAACAATTGCATCCTATTGATTTTGTTTTAATGTTATGACTACAAGCTGCCAGGTTTGTTACTAAGATAAATTGAGCCTTTGATTCATGGTTGTCCGTAGTAGTGACAACTTTCACTCCACGCATGGTACTTGCCCAGTGTTACAATTGAAGTGTTGTGTTACAGGAGCGGCTTCCCACTACCCCTATATCCGGCATGTACAATAAGTCTGGGGGGAAAGTCCGACTGACATTTAAACTGGAGCAAGACCAGCTATGGATTGGTACAAAAGGTACGTAACCAGAGACCTGATGATGTGATTGAGGGGCAATCTGGATCTATTTATTTTTCTGTATGCTATGTATGATGGAATAATTTCAGGTGAAGTAATGTTGCATTTTATCTACTGAGTGTTTTTTGTTTGTTTTTGTATTTTTGTTTTTTTTTCTTTAAATTTCAGGCAATACAGGTGTTTAAATCTTCTCTGTGGGGTAAAGGAGAGGTGTAGGACTGATTTTGTAATTGTGGATAGATATAAGTGTGTAAAAACTAAATTCAGCACTGAGATAGCAGGCAATACCAATAATGACTGAATCCACGTAATAAAATAAGCTCACATTTATTAAACAGCACAATAATAGATAAAAGAAATAAAACAATACATGTATCAGTGCGCTGATAATGTCATATCTACTCGTCATCAGAGACCTCACAAAAATGTATGAGATATAAGTGAGTACTAGATTATTTATATGGTACAGCACAATCTACACAGATATCACTGAATACAAGGTAAATATTAAATCAAAATAGCTAACATTTAAGAGTACGTGTACACATATACTGAAGCAATCGTTCTGACAATGCAGTGGAGAACACACACATGGTCAGGCTGTACAATCTCAGTAGTACACTGCTAGCATGGTCTGTGAATCACCTCCTGTTAGTGAGATCTATGATGCACAGGATAGATAAGGTTATATCTATATACTATATATAGCTGTACAACATCAGACTCCTAAGAAATCCCTGCTTCCTGATAGGATAAACTGGGAACAAGGTGTGGGTAGTATCATGCTGAGAGATTGACATAGGTATTCATACTTGTTCTCCTTAATTGAAACAATTGACCCCACTCATCTTAACGAACACCCACTTTGCCAGGCTTGGCCAACCTGTGGCTCTCCAGGTGTTGTGAAACTACAATCCCCAGCATGCTTTGCCAGTAAATAGCCAGCTGATAACTGTCAGGGCATGCTGGGACTTGTAGTTTCACAACACCTGGAGAGCCACAGGTTGGCCAGGCCTGCACAATGCGACTACCTGCTGCCGGAGGAAAAAACTCCTTCCCGTCATCCGCCCACCTCTCTCCTATTCTGTGATCTTCTTATCTTATAGTTTGTTTGCCATATGTTAGCTTGGATATTTCCTGTGTGTGGGGTTCTTTTATGTCTTGTTTTTATTATCTAATGAACATGCAAGATCCGACCTGATTTAAAAAATAATAATATCCAGAGACATGTACACATGTTGTAGGCTGGAACAATGTTTATGAATGCAGCCTATATATTCATCACTGCGGCCGGGTTCTTCATTCTCATGAATGGCTGCCTCCACTGTGTGCAGGCAATAGGTGTGCGTTTAAATTATGATATGAATATGGTTCTTGCTGCAAAAACCTATAGATTAGCACTAATGGTAGTTTAGAAAACGCTACAATGCCAAATGTTAGACAATGTAACACCGAACGCTTATATCTCAATGTCTAATCTGTTGTGCTTGTTGCAGAGAGGACAGAAAAAATCCCCATGGGTTCTATTAAAAATGTACTCTCCGAGCCAATTGAAGAACATGAAGACTATCATATGATGGTAAAGGTTTTATATATTCCCCTTTAACGTCCTAAAACGCAAGTTGTTTCCATGTACAATGGGACTGTGTAACTTTATCTAATAGGTATGCAAAATGATTATTATTAGTTATTTAGTTTGTTACATATATTGGCGTACATTCATATTAGCAATAGGTGGTCAATAGTAGCTATCTCTTATATATATGACTGCGTCATATTTATTTAGAATAAATAATGATTGTTTTATGTTCTAAGGTGTGGGCATTCTACAATTGTAGGC
The DNA here is from genome assembly GCF_038048845.1 of Mixophyes fleayi. Lineage (NCBI taxonomy): Eukaryota > Metazoa > Chordata > Amphibia > Anura > Limnodynastidae > Mixophyes > Mixophyes fleayi. Next base: position 26,513,731 of record NC_134408.1, on the reverse strand, counting down.
ATTTTTGTAACCGTTTCGATATATTTAAAAAGAAAGTCTATTTATTTAAATTATATTTCCTTTTTTTTTTTATCCCTTGTTTTGCTGAAACAAAAGAAAATATTTTCCTTCTCTTAACAATCGCTCTTGTGGTGCAAAGCAGAGTTGCTGTATATCAATTTACAGTGTTCTCCCCAGAAACGTTTGCCAGCTGGGTGGGGGCAGTTGTAATACTTTGTAATAATAATGAAAAATGTTGGATGTTATTGCCCACACCTGCCAGGACTGGTCAGACTGGTGGTCAGTGGTGTAACACACACTGCTGGCTGTAGTGCTCACACAGTGCCTGTTCTAATAGGAGAAACAATGGTTTATTGTATTATAATAGGACTCTGTTGGGCTTCAAGATCCGGGTGGAGCACCCGAGATAAAGGTGGTGGGGAGAACACTGATTTGATTATTCCACCTAAAGATGGACAGCATGTATAATGTCTGCCTCACAATGGCCAGCCCTGCTCTTTCCAATTTGTCCGCTCACATATGATATCAGAATTATAACAATCTATGTATTACATTTTAAAGACTTTGCAATAAAGATTTATATATTGTTCCACAGCGGTTGTGCCCACCGCTAATGTCTCTCTTGTTGTGTCGGCAGGCATTTCAACTGGGTCCTACTGAAGCATCTTACTACTGGGTATACTGGGTACCGTCGCAGTACGTGGATGCCATCAAGGACACAGTGTTAGGGAAGTGGCAGTATTTTTGAAGTTACGTTCACCTCTGGCACAGGACACGAGACAGTGAGAGAAATCAACCCACAGCCACCGCCTTTTCGCATCCCGCATCCCGGACACCAATCAATCAACCCTGCCATGCCCTTTCCCCGCTGCTCCATGGAAATTTACTGGGGTGGAACTTTTACCATTGTGAAGCATCCCGTGGGGCAGAGAATGCTTATTCTATAGGAGCCAGAGGTGACCAATCAAATATAGTTTACATTTTTAACTTTTGCAGGTTGCAAGTTGTCTGCAACTGCGTCAGCCATATATCCAAGTAAATAAAGCAAAAAGCCTCCCCCCTTTTCTTTTTTTCTTTTTTTTAACCCTTTGTGTGCCAGGGAGACCAATAGAGAGACCACCACCACCTCTGTTGGTCCCTTGAAAAATATTGGATGATTTCATGCTGACAACTCGGGACACAGACGCCACATCACAGGAAAGCAGAGATCCCTTCAGCACATGCTGACAAACTCCAGCTGATTGCTGCAACAACACCGTTACAGCCAGGCAAATCTTCTTGTGAATTCTCTTTTAGTATTTGCCACTACAGTAATGGAGGGATGATTACTTGCTTTCTTATTTTTGTTTTGTTTTTTGTTTTTTTGTTTTGGGTTCTTACTATAGAAAATGATTAAATGGATGCAGGAGAGGCTGCACTGTATACATTTGTCCTTGCCCTTATGTGTGTGTGGTTTAAGGTGCTTGAAGAATGCAGTAATACAGTCACTGCATTAGAGACTGTTATCAGGAGCCGGGGTAAAGCTGGATACACACCTATGCAATTATGGAGCAATCACACAATTTATGTGTGTTATGTTTGTTTAAGCTGGGTACACACTACAGAATTTTCCACCAACTTTTTATGCCGAGCGATTTTACATGCGATCTACGTTCCGATCGCTCGGTCCATGGACTGCATACACACTAGCCTTGTTTAGGACGATAAAGGGAAGAGCGGACGTCCCTTTAGCGACTTTTTACAGCCATGTTGTCGTGAGCAACGACTGTAATTTCGTACTCACTGTTGTGGATCGGACGGAAGTTTATACACACTACACAGCGGAAACGAGATTGGAACGAAAATATTTAACGGTACGACCAACCAAATGAGGCGACAATCGTCCATTTGGGCAGACTTTCGACCATTGTGTCACAAAACAAACTGACCCGACTTTTGAACGAGCGGTCGTATGTCGGCTGATTGAACCGATTATTGGATGAAAACCGTGTAGTGTGTACCTAGCTTTAGATATTGCAAGAGTCTGTACACTCACACGTTCGTGTTTTATCGTACATCACATTTGTTGATTTGGTATTATAAACGTCTTAAGTCAGGATCAATGATGGAACGAAGTTGGCCAAATGTGGCAGTGTGTACGCACTCACGACCAGCAGTGTAGGCAGATATCTGTAGAGTGTGTACAGAGTCACCATCTTTTCAGCAGCCAGTTATGAGGGATGAAGAGCACAGATCTGAAGGTAAATCGTATAGGCGTGTACGCATGAATCGGCACGCTCATCAGTTCTTTCAAGTGTTGGCGAAATTGTTGCAGAAATTGCATCTGAAGTAAGATTGCATAGGTGTGTACCCAGCGTAAGTTGTCTTCCTGGAGCCCAGGTTCCGCTGTATGTAGCCGTTGTTCCTGGGACTCCATGGTACGTCTCGCTGCCTCGGCCAAAAGACGGGAGTGTGTGAGAGTGAGGACCAATCGGAAGCCACAATCACTCGCAGTTGACTAACACTCCTCCTTTGCAGCCTTTTCATTGATGAACTTAAAAGTTTTGTCAGTTCTACATTATAGAAACGAAGGATTCCCCAGGAAAAGTGGCTGCATAGAGCAACCCTAGGCTACCAGGGGGAGGAAGGAGACCAGGTGAATAAAACGTAGCATTTGAGTAGTAATGCTACTTTAAGGAGTGACACAGAGAAATGTCACAATAGTGTGTTGTCCTGTGATATAATACAGCTCTATTGTGTCCTATCATAAGACAACCGTGCTTGATACGATTGTATACAGAGAGCAACTTTGTTTTCTATCCCGGGGCATTAGAAGGAAGGAGGAAAAGTAACACATTTAGTAAAAGCTGCAAGAGGGTATACATAAGCCAAGAAATGAAAGTAATCCGAAGGTGTGGAAACATCTTAGATGAGCCATTGCTCTGTCTTATGATTACCATTATCAAAATATTTTGCTTGATAGTACATATAGCACAAATGTGCGGTAACCCATAGGATGTAAGCTTATTAATGTATTGTGCAAGCTAAACTTTCTATTTAATGTGTGTGTATGACCAAATTGGATGTGTTAATGTCAAGTGCCTGAATCGCATTGGGTCTAGTTAATACGGGCAGCCTTTTGGAACACACACTGACAGATTGTGATCAGTAGTCAACCAGATTTTCAGGCAGTCGCAGGTGTTGTCCGATTGGTTGGTAGTTGGGATTGTTAGTAGTTTTGCACACTCAAAGCGATTTTGATGACTGGCCATCATCTGCTACATGGACACTGCATCATGTTGTTATTAATACACTTATGTAGGAGAAAGAGATAGATAGAGATAGACAGAGCTTCATCTTGAATTTGCGTGATTATACGAGCTTGTGAGGAACATGTTCAGTATGGTTCATGAAATACATTAATGCTAAACTTCAGATGATGACAAGCGCTGACTTCCACTGCCTCGTAGCAGATGCTGGAATCACCAAGAAGCCACATACTTGATACATTGCTTATTCAACTTTTATATACATGGTAAATTGTTGTTGTTAAATGTACAGCACAAAATGGTTCTAAATTGGTTTCATACATACTAAAAGTAGCCAGAAACACACGGTATAGAAAACCTCTATTGCACCACTTTAAACAGGATGTATTCTGTAATGTTCCAGTCTATGATGTTCACAATACACCCTAAATAAGTGTTTAGGACCTGTATGTTTTTGGCATGTGGGAGGAAACCGGAGCACCCGCAGGAAACCCACGCAAACACCAGGAGAACATACAAACTCCACACAGATAAGGCCATGGTCGGGAATCGAACTCATGACCCCAGTGCTGTAAGGCAGAAGTGCTAACCACTAAGTCACTGTGCTGCCCCAGTATGCATTAAGCTACAGGGAAGGGGGCTGCCATTCAGTCTGTGTAGGGCGTCAAAGTTTGTGATGCAGCTTATTTCTAATTGATGCCACCATTCTCGGGGTCCTGCTCCTTTAAAACCACTGACTCCCTGTCTGCATTTAGCATTACAGAGACAGCTGTATCTTACATTTCCTATGAAATATGTACTGAAACTATAACATAACTGCAAAGGGGTTATATGGAGAGTTGTTCACTATCAATAAATCTATAAGTATTCAGCCAGACATACACATTAGGGTGAAAGTGCAGCTATTAAGATTTCTAGAAATTAACCCTAAAACTTAGATGCTTATAATACATTGTTAGATGTTGTAGTTGTGGTTATTTGACCCTGGTGTAAAATTAACCAAATTGAAAATAGATAAGTATCAATAGTTTGTCTACTCATAAAAGAGCAAAGTGTAATTGCCAATGTATACATTGCAAAATGTATGTAAACTGGTTTTCATTTGCAAAGCAAGTATGTCAGTTTAATATGTAATCTATCCCCTTATGATGTCTCAGTTTTTGCAACGGCAAAGTCTATGGAAAAAAACAAGCATTTCTTTCTGTGCAATATAACACAGTGCTATTTCTCAACAAACTAGTTATAAAAAGTGCTCCGGGCCCATTGATGCCATTCTTTCCAATAGTTACTGCCAAAGTAAGTATTGCCAGCTGCCCAAAAGGTTCTGATCATTACTCTTAGGTGTTTAAATGCTGTGCCTTGTGTTATGGAAAGCATGCAAACACGTAAAAATAAAACCCATTCTCTATGTCCATCCCCATTGTGTCGCGGTGCAGTTTTGTGGATGCAGCTTGTTGCATTTCAGTATGTTCTGAGCATATCTCTGCACTGGAGAAAGGGTTAACAGGAGTGGTTTACCCAGAGTTAAGCAAGGTACACACTACAGAAAATTTTTCTGGATGCAATATCTTACCAACGTCCCGATCAGCAGGCTGATTCATGCGTACACACTATACACAATTTTACAAGATTTACCTTCAGATCTGTGCTCATCTGGCTGAAAAGATCGTGACTCTGTAAACTCTATGGAGATCTGCTTACAATGCTGGTTGTGAGTGCATACACGCTGCAGATTTTGCCCGACATTGTTCCATCATTTAAATAGATATTTAGTCCGGTTATAAAATCAAAATAAACAATACGATGTGCTTTGATGCGTTAAAACATAAACGTTGGAGCGTACACACTAATGCGATATCGGACCTAACCATCGTTTATCGTATGATTGGCCCGATTATCGGGTGAAAATCCTGTAGTGTGTACACAGCTTATTTCTGTATTTTCCCAATCTTTCAATGGTCCATTCATACCAATTACAGCACTTTTACCTTGTACCTGGTAAACTTCGAGAGGGGGAATGCTCTCTAATGAGTATCCATTCTGGGCTTGTTCCACTATGAGAGAGTCCCCAGGAGGCAGGCTTCTCTGTAAGTGGGAACCATCACTATACTCGTCACCCTGCTTTAGTAGGAACTGTCCAGCGCTGGGGTGGGTTGAGGAATTTGGGGGGAAGGGGGGGTTGGCACATTAGCTAAATTTTATTTAATGTACAGGGCTTTTCCTGTTCATTTCAGTGCTGCATGTAACACGTGTGCTGGAAACACCATTGAAATCAATGGGAAAAGCTCCATACTGCTTGCAAATGTGTCAAGTTCATATGAACTGCACATATACCACATACCAAACACGTTTATATGTGTCTTCACATGCGGTTTGTTGCACTCCATCACATGTATTTGGTTGGACGTTTCTTCTGGGGCCGCCTGCTAGACAGTCTTTATAATAATTTCGGAGCGTATGTGTAATGTATGTCTTTGGGGCAGATTCAGGAAATATCCGCGCAAAGTGCCTCCGGAACGGTCGCGAGACACCTCTTGTGGATATTTGTGACAGAAATAACGCTGATTTCTGCTTGCACAAACAAACGAAAGACAAAACGTAACATTGCATAACATGCGTTAGCTGTTTATCAGGGCCCTAGAATGAGATCACTGCGGGTATAAATCAATATGAGTATATCATACATCTATGGAGGTGGCCCCTGCACACCCACCTCCCCTGGGATCTCCTTGAAGCCAACTAGGAAAAGTTGGCAAGTATGATGTTTAGCATTCATTCTAAGAGAAGACTGGAAATACCCAATGGCTACATACATTGCAACATAAATGACAAAAACTTACATTTATATTTGTATACACAGCAGTTATCATACATGTGCTCTCATCTGAAGACACATGCACACATGTTAGCAGTCTTTCACGTGTACACGGACATAAAGACATTGGTTGCTATACTCGGCTATAACCCACAAAAATACACCTACTTTAAATACACAAAGTAGGTATTACTGTACTTTATATACTCTTAAAATCTGCTTTATGAGTTTATACAGTTACTGATCCAGCTGCAAAGATTTGAGTTCAAAGTAGGGACTGTCCCTCCAAAGGTGGGACTGTTGGAAGCTATGTAGCGGTCTCACAGAAAAGACAAGTTACAGAAATTCCACCAGATAGTTGTTCACCTGAATATATCCCCACCAACCCCTTGAAACATCAACAACTGTGTGGGTAAGAAGAAAAAAAAAATGAAAGAGGTGAGTTCATTTGGAAAGGGCAAAATGGATAGAGGGAGCAATAAAAATGTATTGTGGTTTCTTTATAGGCCAGGAGTGGCTAGCCCTAGCCAAGTAACCCAAATCAAGTTGTACAATTACTTTTAAATGAATACTTCAGGGCCATCTTTTCCATTGGGCTAAAATTTGCCAGCCCTCCTCTGATTCACACCAGTGGTCGAAGTGGAGATTTAGAAGTGACAGTATGGACAATGTCAGTGAATGGAATTTGGCCGTTCTAAAGACGTCGGCAGCATGGCATACCACTGTATACCAGCCCACTTCCACCACTGCTTCATATCTCAATTATCACCTGATCGTGCTTCAAAGTGTGACCATTTTGAGTACACAGGAGGGACGCACAATGTGATCACACCCTTCTTGCACCCCAGTCTTCAGTTCTTTACATTTGTTAAATACTTTAGGTAGAGCACAATACATTTTAGCCTTTTTTGTGTCTAGTAGTTCTGCCTTGCGTTTCGCCTACCACCGAGGCAGGGAAAACTGGTTATGGAAAACTGTGTTCTAAGCCCGCCTACTTCTTTGTTGGTCCCACCTATAGTTGATTTGGCCCCTGCCCACATGAGGCCACTTCCAGATTTTTTTCCAGGACCACTTTAGCTTCCAAATCCACCCCTGCAGGATGTCCACCAGCGGCTTCTAATAGACCAATTAGAGCCCACCACTGCATACTACGTCATAAGATGGTAGCATGAATGGATGAGTGTCACCATAAACCATCCAAACTCATTGCCTGCTCCCGTTCCCGGTTACAGGACTTTTTTTTAAGGGCTGCACCCACTTTGTAGACTTCCCTACCTCGTATGACAACTTTCTTCTAGTCTTCAAATGTTCTCTGAAAACCCCTCTTCAGATGAGCTTATCAAGTTCTTCAACGACTATATTAACCTCTCTAGGGTACCCGATTACCACCCTTTACACAGTTCATACAAGACAACAACCCTCTGATCGCCATTGGTGTGTATTGTTTTATTACCAAAGCACTACGGAATATGCGCTATATAAATAAATGATGAAGTGACACACGACAGATGTCGACTTTTACAGGCCGAGTCCCACTGTCTGAAAGCCCTTGAAGAGTTTCTGCATCTGCTGCCCCAATCAACTCCCTGCATGGCTCCATAGAGATGTGTGTCTGCAGTAGACAGGGGAGACCCAGCTGGTATTGGAGTTTGTAATAACAAATATAATGTACTATTTAAAACCCTTCCATAATGACGGGGAAAAAATATTGTATGATCATGGGACCACAGTTATGAGCATTAATATTTGTTTCATCCAAGTTACTGACACCAGGAATGGCGTGGCATCTTGTTCACTGACTTTATAGGAGTTGACGAGATATTACCGCTGTCCTGTTTGCTCTTGGATTGTTTTCTCTGTGACAGGCAAGTAGCTGAGGAGTCATATTTACATGGTGATGACGATCATGTTCTCGTTCTCTTTGGTCATCAGTCATAGTTTGTCACCGGGCTTTATCCCGCTCCGCTCGTCTTTTTGCTGCTTCTTGCTGTGCAGTTACTCCCACAGCAGACATTTGCCTTTTAGGTGGCAGCACAGTTACATTTTGTTGCTTAAATTAATTAGTATATTTCTATTAATTTAACACTAAGGGGCATATTCAATTGTTGGCGTTACCCGGAAAAGTAACGTGGCGTGTGCACTATTACCGTCATTACGGTAATAGTGCGGGTAAATACCGTTATTACGGTACCATTAACGCTGGATTTTGAGCTGAAATCCGTGTTAGAATTACCGTAATAACGGTAATATATTTAACGCCGCGGGAAACTGCAACAATTGAATATGGCCCTAAGTGCAAATAAAACGAATGGCTAGAAGATCAATTCAATTTGGAATAGTAAAGGTTGTTATAAATGGTAACTGCCACACAACGAACGAAATAAACCAAACAAAATAAGCCCAAGAAATAAGGAAAATCTAGTCAGTAGGAACAGTCAAGTACACAAAAGAGTTATTTGCAAACATTTTACCAAATTTGTGTATTTTGTGCGTGTATTTATTACGGTACAGGAGAAGTGTTAGCTCTCTCTCTCTTTATACATATCTATCTATATATAGTCCTGTGGGCCTCTGCACTTCACAACCTGCTAGTTGCTATAGCTGTGTTGTCTGTTAAGCTGGGTACACACTACACAGTTTTCATCCAATAATCGGCTCAATCAGCCGACATACGACAGCTCGTTCAAAAGTCGGGTCAGTGTGTGTAGTGACACGATGGTCGAAAGTCTGCCCAAATGGACGATTGTCGTACCGTTTAATATTTTCGTTCCAGTTGTGTAGTGTGGATAGACTTCCGACCGATCCACAACAGAGTACGAAATTACAGTCATTGCTCACGATAACATGGCTGTAAAAAGTCGCTAAAGGGACGTCCGCTCTTCCCTTTATCGTCCTAAACAAGGCTAGTGTGTATGCAGTCCATGGACCGAGCGATCGGACCATCGATCGCATGTAAAATCGCTCGGCATAAAAAGTTGGTGAAAGATTCTGTAGTGTGTACCCAGCTTTACTGTGCACAAGCCATTATCGGTCTGTTTCTATCCACAGGACCGCCGCAGGGGGCACCATCATCTGTTTTTAGGATCCTCTGTGGACTATACAGTACACTCCACTATCAGCCACCTCTGCTGTGACTCCAGTACAATGAATATGTGCACTTGGGGCACTGGGCTAGATAATTATAACTGCTCAGATATGTGTGAAACCCCCAGCAGCATTGCTTAGCGCCCACTACTCCATCTGGCCGTGCTGGGATCTGTAGTTCCACAACCAATGAAAACACCTCCTGCCCTTCTACCCTCCAGGTGTACACTGAAGCCAGGCAGCCTGTCACCTCCTCTATTTACCATGGGGGTCAGATTGTCACCGTCCGGCCAATCGGCGGGGAGGGGGCACTGCGCATGCGCTCTTGCATCAGCGAGGTTTCTAATCGGTGTAGGCGGGAATTCGAAAGCTGCAATAAAGGGGCGTGTCTGACGAGTTATGTCCTATGGCTGTGACAATGTGGGCGTGGTACGGGGGCCAGAGTGGGCGTTTTCTTTTGTTGATGCCGGGCGTGGTTGGGCAGATTCTCGTCGCTGATAGGTTGGTGTTCCAGGAAGGGGCGACGGTTCCTTTTGTGACGTTGGTTGTGTCTCGGAGCATGCGCAGTAGACAGAAGAGGAGAGGGGGAGATTGTACGCGCTAATTCTCCGAGTGCTGTACGGGGCCCTCAGTGTACGTAGTGCGGCGGCGGCTGTAAGATCCTGTGTGTGCTCAGCCGGCCGGGAGTCTCGGATTACGGGTGTGCGCAGAGCAGGCCGCAGCCCTGGCCTCGCTTAGTCCCTAGTGTCCGGCCGGGGTGCTGAGTAGGTGAGTTTCATCTGTTACTTCACTTAACATCCGGCTTCTCTACACTTCCAACTCCATGGCCTCCTTCTCTATTCATCATGGCCCCAGTGGAAGACACATTCTGTCTGTCCAGCCCGTGTGGCACTACAAGTCCCAGCATGCCCTGGTGTCAGGTCCTTCTGAGCCTTGTAGTTCGCCACCAGAGAACGAGCTGCGGGGTTTGTCCTAGCACCTGCCCCGTGACAATATTTGTGTTCTACTTTCTGTAACTTTAGTGTCTCAGTAGTTGTTGTTATTGTTATGGGGTATTCCAGATGTTTTGTGTTGTTGTTTATTCTAATTGCTGCCAAACTAACTAACCAGAATATAAGATGACATTTTCCTTTTTATTTGAGTAATGCTCCACATATCTGGTCAGAAATTATGTTTTATGTTGTTTACCAGCCTTGTGTACGCCTCACTTATTTTTGTTTACCAGTCAGAGAGTTTCTAGATTGTTATTATAGCTTGTGATGCATTATGTACATTGTTGTAAATCTGATTTGGCAGTTTTGTGGTTTGCACAAGATTCTTTGTTTCTATCACTTTTGCTGGAGGTTCATTCCTGTCGCCTACTTTAAAAACAAAACACTTGATGCCCCCCCCCAGCTTAAACTGGCTAATGTTTGATTGGCACTTTTCAGCCATTTCATATAGAGGAAAGTGACTGTATCCGATTTAAATAGAAAAGGTAATCATAATGCAAGTTTATTCATTTGTATACAATTTAAAATTGACAATTGCAGTTGATTTAATTTTGCCTTATAACCTGAAAGTATTGGGTAACTGCACATAACATGGTTCTGCTGTTACGGAAAGGTATACATGGGCTCTTCTTGTATGTACTATGAGTGTGTTTTCTTTAGGTTAGTATTGATTGCTATTTTTAAATGCACTTCAAGTGCTTTGTAGCAGTCTTCAGCTCAGTGGACCACATTCATGTTCGGCCCGCCACAGAACACATTCTAAAGAGGAGATTGTAAAAAAAAAAAAAAAAATTCAATGCAATCTTAAAGGCTTAGTCAAATGAAATAAAATATTTTGCCGATAAAATTATTACATGAATGTGTGTTTACCTGCTGCTGTTTGTTTCACTGCTGCACCATTTTTACTGTTGCAACCTGCACCCCTAAAGCTTAGGTGGCTGTCATCTCAATCACAGATCTTCTCAACAACTGTCTAGTCAATTCACAATTAGTATGAGTGGTTGCCAGCGCACTTCCCCTTAAATTAACGCCACTTAGCGACACAGAGTGAGAAGTCTTTCAATCTTTTTTTTGACCAGTTTCAATGTATGTTTATTTTGGGATCTGAGACGCCGCCACAGAATCACTCCTTCAAACTCAATGTGTTTTGGTTATGTTTTTTTATTGGTTGTCTGTTATTTCTCTTTAATAAGTTGTCATGTTTAATCGTGTTTAACTTTGATTGTTTTGTTGATGGTTTTGCTTTTTTTTCCAGTGGTAACAAGTGGCGCTTAATGATGTATACACACTTTGTAATAAGGTTGTTTGGCTTGGTAAGCAGCTAGTTTGGTCTGCTTAGGATGAAATTGGTAGATCTGGCCATTATGGGGCAGGCAGAATGAACACATCCTTTATCCTGCTTTATCCAGATTTCTATATTGGCTGAAAATCTCACACGTGTATCGATAGGGTACATAGGCTGACTAGATATTCAGCTCTGCCTGATCATGTCCGAACTGATTGGATTTTTATCGTCCAGCACAATGGTTCATTTGGCCCCATACTGTGTATAATATGGCCAGTTTGGAGAAAGTGATCTAATAGACCATCATGATCTGCACGGGTTGTACAAAACAGACAGTAAATACTCCTTACAAGTCAGTTATACACAGTGGAAGAAGCCATTTGGCATACGTAACCAATATTTATGAAGGTGCCACCTGTCCATTCATTAGGAACATCACTAATTGGATATATTGTTTTGCATATTGCCTCAACTCACAAAATGTTTACCTGCACTATTTGTCGATATTAGGCACAATAAACTCTATTCTAGGTTGGCATATCACTTGTTCAACAGCTTGTACAGAACTTAAATGGACGTTGTACTGAGATTACCTCCCAGGTCTGAAAGAGATGGTTTTGTAGAACTGCTCTTGAATAACACAAACATACACTCGTGCTTTGTTCAAAAACTATTGTTTAGAAAAGACTGTTATCAGGACAGTTGGCTATTTACCGTTCGAGCCATATGCCAAATCACTCATGGTCATCAATGCAGAAAAATACAAATCTATTTGCTGCCTTTTCATATGTTTTACTGAATAATTTATGGGAGTTTAATTTGAAAACAAAAACAACTAAACGCACAACTCACTCTTAGGACATATTTTCATGTATATATTTTGTGGTGTGTTAAAGCAACCAGTAAGTTAACCGCTTGTCAGCACGTATTCTGTTGACCACACGTTTAAAGAGATGTGTGCTTGTGTTGCCCTGGTGTAATCGCTGAGGTGGTTGCTGCCTTAATGGGAATCTTTATAGTTTTGAATTAAAAATTGTCACCGTCATGACACGCTTCTAGTAGAAAGGAAAAGCGAGTCTTGAAATGTCTCAGGAACCGGTTCTACGTGCTCTGTGTGGGAACATATGCGTCCTTGCTTGCCAGCACACTCATGTTGTACGTAAAACAATTATGTGGGTGTGTTTTTAAAGGCTTGTACATATGTTGTGATCTGTACTGGTATTGTGTCTGCTTAAAAAGTCAAGGTTTGTGTGGCTTTTATTGTTTGTTTTTTTATTTTTATTGTGTGTATTTGATATAATGTACTTATAGCAGGGCTGCTGAAATGTTAATGTCTGTGTAATATCTCTAGCTCCTTAAACATAAATAGTCTAAGAAGTGTTACTTGGTTTGATCTGCGTCTTTGTGAGTGTCCTTCCCCCTTATTTATATTCCTGCTTTGTCTTGGTCCTGTAAGGCAGGTGCATAACGTGCCCCTCCCGTCCTGCCAGCAGGATGCATGGGGAGACCTTCATACAAAACAGAGGCGTGAATTAAAATGAGTGTTCATCGATTGGCTGTAGTCTTGTGGGTTTTGAAGGGTCTCTATCTAGGTTATTATATAAACATAATGTGCTTTCGCTGAAAAGCGTTTGACTCCATCAGTACTGGAGAGGCTTCCCTTAGACTGCGTCGTACAACACAGGACAGGGTTTCCAGCCCTGCAGGAGTTAAGAAGCGGAGCCATCTGCCTGTGTTTTGCTCTTCATGCAAATAGTTCTGTAATCCGCTCCCCCTGCCAAGGAGTGGCCGAGTACGCGGGCTGCAGCCCTCCTTTTCCATTATTGGAGGAATGGCACTATACCTCTCCCTTCATCATTATGCTAACCGGTGGGAAGAATAGCCTTTTATGCTGTGTGACAGTGCATGGAAGGACAAGGGAATCATTATACTATATGCAAAGGTTCTAATAGCTCAGATGATATCTATTGATGAAAGCATACACAGAGCTGTTATTGGTTATGTTAACATGACTGCAGATGAGGAGTTGCAGCAACGTGTCCTATGTATTAATATTCTGTTTACATGTTTATGTATGTTACTGCTCTGGTACATGATTGTATTGATGATTTTTGTTAAAATGTTAATTGTTTGAAAATCAGCAATATATTTTAGTGTGGCTATACCTTTTATTCTGAATTTCAGGCACGCACCTTTGTTATTTGGTTAAATTTGTGTTTTGTTTTATATTGCAGAATTCTCTCCCCACCCTGTATCGCAGGAATATACAGATGAGGTCGTAGAGGAGTGCACACAACCCATCTGTGGTCTGTAGAACATCTCCTGGACACCTTTTAACTTACAACACTTGGCAGAGGGGCACTCGGAGCGGTTGGACATGCCGTTTACCTCCTGAGGGAGGATGGGCACTCAAGGAAGCCCTGTGAAGAGCTACGATTATCTCCTGAAATTCCTGCTGGTGGGAGACAGTGATGTTGGAAAGGGGGAAATCCTGGAGAGTTTGCAGGACGGTGCATCAGAATCCCCTTACTCCTATAGTAACGGTGAGGATATATTGTACAGGCATGTCTGTTTGGGGCTTGTAATCATGTAGCTTCTTGCAAACATTAATGTTTGCGAGAAGCTATATATATATATCATTCAGTACGCTATTGTTTTTGCACTAAAAAGAGGCTGGTGCTTGTGATTTAATGAGGTGTTACTGACAGGGAGTCTGTGTACAGGAATATATCCCCCACACATCATCACACCATCATTTCAAAGATTTTCCACTCCGATATCTGCATAGATAACATGTAAGTAAATGTAATGTTTGTCGTGGGTTTAATGCTGCCATCCCCCATTATTTACACCTTTTGTACATGTCTGAATGAAATTAGTCATCATCTGGGTGGGTATTAATAAGAATGTGTATATACCATGTGCAGCCAGGAACATGCTCACTTTGCTAAGAGAAACTTTCTTAACTACTTATTCCAGGTTTCAAGACTCGTGATTCTCTGATCACAGAATCATTACATGATATTAGCAGTACAGGCTTTAACAGCTAGTTTAAATAACACCTAAGGCATTATTACAGAGAGACAGCGCAATTTGGCATTTATGCAATAAATAATGTTTCCTTCTGCTTCTTAGATGGCAGCCTAGAATTGTTACATGTCAGGTATTGTAGGCAGTTTGCTGTCTCATGCTGTAATACCAAACAGTCATCATTCTCTCAGGTTTCCTGATAGGATTCTGACTCTTCCTTCCTTTTTCAGTTGACTCCAATCAGACCAGTTTATCAACCCTGCCTCCAACTTGACGGTTCTGAAACAGTCACTGCTTGTGTGTAATTGTTTCTTCTGTGTTGATGTGCTTGCATGTATAGCTCATAGGCTGCTATTTAGTGCACCGTTCTACCCCTGCTATGGTGTGTGTGTGTGTGTGTTTTACTTTACTTTACTGTGTTTTTGATCATTTTTTTTGTGAAGCACCGCATGTCTGTCTTTCGGTCTTACAGTTGTATTTGATATATTTGGGCTATTTTGGTAGGTCACAGGGTTGATCTGTCCTCATGCTCCAGTTGTAAAGCGCTGTGGAATATTCTCTATGTAGGCGCTATATAAATAAATGATATTCGTAATATGGCCTACCTGGAAAACGTTATACAGCACCTTGTAGTGTGTAACTTGCCTGTTCCTGTAGCAGCCCTGTCACAATGTGAATAGTGCGTTTCCAGGATAAATGTAATGTCATTTACTGATGACGGCGCAGACAGGAGGAACCCTATAAAATGGAACTATCCAACCGTCACCTTTAGGTGCAGTCTTCTATAACTTCCCTGTAGCTCTATGGTTTCACAAGGTCTATGACTCTTTAATATTGAACTCTTTTGAACCCATCCCATAGCATTTATATATACCAGGCCCTTCCCATGAAAAATGTGGACTGCACTTGTGTAATGAAACTGGTTTTCTGGAATCCCACACATGATGATTTTGGATAGAGCTCTAATTACTTGTGCTATGACAATAAGTGTTTGTCACTCTTTTAGTTGTCATAGTTTGTTTTCTTGTATTTTAGTCAGTCTTTCAATGCATTAGGAACTGTTGACATCGATGAGACATGAGGCAGATTGGGTGTCATGCCCCTGTGATATGGCTAATTCCTAGGGAACTGTGTCCTTGTGTCCATTGGTTCAGCCCAGAAACTGCCTCCACTGTGTAGGCACTGGGTACAATATGAAGCTTGCTAGCATCACATATTATAGTGGCAGTAGTTCTCCTTTTAAAAATTGTAATTTTGTTTGTCTGTAATGCTGTGTACAAACTTTCCTGAGATCCATTGTCCTCCCTAAAAACTGAAATTCCTCTCCACCCTTTGTTTTTCTAAAATCACATGAAGTTCCCCCAGAGAGATGAGTCAGAGCAGGTTTTTCCAAGGCAGTCATGAAACCATGCAGCATTTATTTGTTAGTCCGTATCACACCAAATAGCAGCCGGCTGCACATGTAAATATACACCGACTAGAATAAAGCAGCGCTTTTATATTCATCGCGGTGTGTTCTCCAGATCTGTATATTCTGTAAGATCTGGATATGATCTAGACACTTTCCCATATGTACATAAAATGACCTGTCCACGTTGCTGCTGATATTTTGTCTTGGTTATCTGGTGGAAATAGTTAATATGCTTTATGATCTTTGTGATATTGTTACACAGGGGTTTTGATGAGTAAGATTGTGTTACTGCTCACGGTGGATCTTGCAGGGAAAGCCATTTGTTTGATTGGAAATACCAGGCTCTCCCCCTAACGGCTTCTGGGAAATGGCTGGGAGTTCAGAGTGGTGTAGATGCATTATTCAGTCATATGATGGGGAGCATACATTCCAAGGCTGTTGTACAGATTATTTCTGCATGGTCTGTCCAAGACCTGGATAGTTGATGCAAACAAACTACATGGTCACAGAGCAGACAAATGTTTTCTTACAGTCTGTACCATGCACCTTTGTTTTTGGGAAGTGGTATTCATGTTGTTGCATTGTATGCTGGTACTGTGTAATATGAGCCTTTTAAACATAAACTACAGAATATGGTAAACCATTAACTGCAATATATATATTTTTCTCTTCTCCCCACGTCAATGTGAGAACCACACAAATGAGGAAAAGTATTTGCAGATTACATAGTATCTGTTTTCACTGCCACTCGATGCTCACAGTAATTAGATGTTTTTTAAAACCTATAATATGTACTAAAAAGTGGTGTTTTTTTCACCACTGAATTGTACCCATGATGAACCACAGCAACAGGGGTCTTAGAAAGCAGGATAGGTATCCAATCACATCCCTAGGAAAGAAAATTGATACCCAGGGTGTATAGCAGGAGGTTGATAATACTTTGCTATAGCAGGAGCTATTTGTTCAGGCCCCAAAATGCATTGTTGTTAACAGTATTTTGCAAACTGATTGAGTTCCACCAACTAACACAACAAAAGATTGGAACCTTCTTCCCATAAATTACAATAGAACTTGTTCAACTTTTCAAAGGTCCGATGCCCTATATGAGGCTGCCTCTCTACTATCTAACTATCCGTTAAGGAATATGATTAAAACCTTTTTATTTTTTAAGGGACAACTCCTTTTAATTGTATTGTTATACTGTTGCCCCAGATTTCAACTGGTTCTGCTTATTTACCAATACTCTTAATTGGTAGAAAACCGTTCACTAATTAAAAGATATTGTATTATTCCGTAGTAAACCCATGTGTAGCAGAACTAGTTTAGACATGTTCTGGCTCTTGTGTCTAGAAGATTAGGAACCCTTGTACTATACCCTAATGACATACAGTAGAATCTGGACATCGTAGCCCTATGGAAATGTGTCTTACTGTGATCAAACGTGGGTTTGGTCAGTGTATCGTTACATAAGTTATAGGTGCTTGCAATTTAAAGACTTCTTTCCACCCTTTACTTTGTGCTTTTAAAGATACTGCATGTATTTTCTTTCCATGCTATAATACATGTGATACAGTGTACAATTGGTGGATAAAACAATGGAGAGATTAGCAATTAGTTAATGGCAAAGACAGAGATTTATATAAAATATCCTGAAAAGAGAAGGACCATGGCTCCTGGGATTAGTAGTATTGCAGTACAGAAACCTTGTTATGGCTATATTATAAAAGCACATAACTGCTGCCATCTAGAGGCTATGACCTGAATTACAGTAATAAGCTTGGCCTTTCTGTGTGTTTGGAAACGGAAAATAAATGCCACCTCATACTGAGACTGTTTGCACAATCACCTTCTCCTACAGACCTGTGTGGGTTTGTGTTTCATGTCACACGTCTCTCAGCTGCTCCAATGTCATCAGGACCAAGAGTCATGTGAAGCCCTGAAATATAACATTACATGAGTGTTCAGTTTGTGAAAGGTTTACCTTTGTCTGGGTTTTCACTCTTCAGTTCCCGCACATTACAGATGTCCGCCAGTATAGTAATGATGCTGTAGCGCATGCACAGTGAGAGAAGCCATCTCAATCAGTGTGCGTTTTATGTAACCTCGCCAAGCAGCACTCTGAACTGTTTGTACTCATTGAATAATTGATGGTAAGGATAATGTGAGGAAGCAGGCCGCACTCGCACGCCAGGAAAGCTTGGCATTTATTAATAGCAGAAAGTGTTTGCCTTCATCATGATTTCATCCATTAATAATGAAAATATACTGAATATCCTGTGGGCATTATTGACAGTCAGCAGAGAACTGCAGAATATGTGTGTGTGGTAGACCAATATGATGTATTTGGGTTTGTACAGACATAAGTTTTAGAGAAAAGTCACATTCTGTTGATTTGTAGGGCAGCACGGTGGCTTAGTGGTTAGCACTTCTGCCTCACAGTGCTGAGGTCATGAGTTCAATTGCTGACCATGACCTTATCTGTGAGGAGTTTGTATGTTGTTTGCGTGGGTTTCCTCCAGGTGCTCCAGTTTCCTCCCACACTCCAAAAACATACTGGTAGCTTAATTGGCTGCTAACAAATTGACCCTAGTCTGTGTGTGTGTGTATGTATGTTAGGGAATTTAGACTGTAAGCCCCAATGGGGCAGGGACTGATGTGAATGAGTTCTCTGTACAGCGCTGTGGAATTAGTGGCGCTATATAAATAAATGGTGGTGATGATGATTGTAGGTGGCTCTGAAATGAAATGGGCAATAAATATGTGATTTCTACAACAAGAAGCGTGGTGTGTAGTTCCAGGTTATAAGTGTGTGTCTACATTGCATGCTCTACTGCCACACAGCTAATTAAGATTTCTTTATTTTGTATTTCTTTTCCCTCCAGGTATTGACTACAAAACTACTACAATCCTGTTGGACGGCCGGCGGGTGAAACTTGAGCTGTGGTAAGGATGCTGGGGGGGGGGGGGTGTCTTTGTCTCAGGACACTGACAGAGACCTTGGGCCCACTTCCCACTGCTCCTTCTCTTTTATCAAACCTTCTTACCAGCAACCAACTAGTAGGTCGGTGATACTGCCGATGGAGGTGTCATTAGTAATAAAGCTGCTGGTGATGTGACCCGCTTATTACCCAGAATCCTCATCCTTTATCCATCTGGGATCACAGCTGTGGTTGCTGCGACCACTCTGCCCTTTGTGTGCTTGATAACGACAGAATCTGCTGCGTTACATTTACATTTGTTTCAGCACAGCCCAAACTTGTAACATATTATTTTTATTTTACGTTTTTCATTGTTCTATGCATAGTAGTAGTTCATATTCTGTACCTATCATTTACTGTAATAGATATTGAAAGCTGAAATACTAACAAGATAACATGATGCATAACCCTGAACACAACAGTGCTCCCTCGTGACCAACTTGTATAACGTTACAGAATGTTTACCTATGCAGGTTTTTGTTATTTTGTGTTCTCCCACAAGCACTGACCAGTGAATGACCATAGTACGCAAGGGTTCCTAATTATGGTTTTCTTGACAGGGACACCTCTGGCCAAGGCAGGTTCTGCACCATCTTTCGCTCATACTCCAGAGGAGCACAGGTAAGACGTCCGAAAGCCTCTTGCTGTTGGTTAACGGCCTGCAGTGTGACTAGTAAGGTCTATATGGCTCACATGGAAAGTCTGATATTTAGTGGTGGAGCCGTAGGAAAGCTCGCACATTAACAAGCACGCTAATCACATCTTTGCTACAAAACATAACTTTAAGATCAGATCCTGTTCTGTTGCTCACGCCTCCTTCTAGTTACTGGTTTACCAAATGGAAGTGATTACATACCCATCATTTTGTTTCTTTTCCCTTAATCTCATAAATAGGTTTTGTCCTATCTTTGTTCTGTACAGTCCACAGCAACTCAGTGATGTCATGCTACCAATAGGTCTCTTAAATGCAGGGTTGGAGAACCACCAGTAAATAACATTTTATTTTCAACGATATTGTAGGCCATTCAAATACCCACTGTATGGGCACACCCATTGTAAACGTGACATACAATTTAGACTTATTTAGGTTAATAGTTGGTTACAAAAAGTGAACTTCAGAACTCTCTATAATGTGCATTTTGTGCCGCTAGTAGGTGATTGGGCAATGACCATAAGCTGCATATAGTGTTTCAGTGGCAACAGTACTAGCAAGGCATTTATAGTCATCTACTTTTACTTGTGTTGTCTGTCACAAATGGAGAGTGTGCTGTAAATGTGTTGCATTTATAAGAGAGCGTTAGTTGTAAGGTTAGTGATGAGGGACAGAGGCAGCAGACATTGCCAGCTGATTATCCCAGAAGGCTGTCACTCGCCCTGCAGTGCATTCAGTGGCAGGTGTCCTTGTATACTGTGCCACAGATGGAACAACCCTCATGGGGTAAGGGTAGCAAGATGTATGTGACACTGGCTCCCAGGATTGCACAATCCAGAGGAATACATATATCGCTAATCTGTGACCACTACTGTCTTCTATTGCAGGGTATTCTCTTAGTTTACGACATCACCAACCGATGGTCCTTTGATGGAATAGACCGCTGGATCAAAGAGATAGACGAGGTATGTTACATTAGAGTTAGCTCTGGGGTTATGATATCACACCTTGACAGAAAGGAGAGTTTTCATTTGAACAAGTATTTTAAAGATATTTCAAAGGAGATTGTGTACAATATAAAAAATAAAAAAAAATAAAAATAAAAACATTCTTTGTATTTAATTCATTATTGCCTAACGTCATAGCCATTTCTTATCTTCCCAGCATGCCCCAGGGGTACCACGTATCTTGGTGGGAAATAGACTGCATCTGGCTTTCAAAAGGCAAGTGCCCACTGAGCAGGCCCGGGCCTATGCGGAGAAGAACGGAATGACTTTTTTTGAGGTCAGCCCACTCTGTAACTTTAATGTGACTGAGTCCTTCACAGAACTGTCTCGAATAGTCCTGATGAGGCACGGGATGGAAAAGATCTGGAGGCCAAACAGGGGTGAGTGTCTCCTGTAATAAGTGGTGTAGATATGGTGGGGAGGTCACTGAATAAGGCTGTGGTTGAATATGGATTGTAATATTTATATTTTATATTTTTATTACGGTAAACTAATTCTGACAGAGTATAACGGGATGGATTGGTGTGGGTGGTGAGACAAGATGGCTGAGGTAGGTTCTACTGGATTGTTGCTAACCTCACTTTATTGTTCATTCTCCCTCAGTATTCAGCTTGCAAGATCTATGTTGCCGTGCTATTGTCTCCTGCACACCTGTTCATCTTATCGATAAGCTTCCCCTGCCAGTGGCTATCAAAAGCCACCTCAAATCCTTCTCCATGGCCAATGGAATGAACGCTGTGATGATGCATGGACGTTCCTACTCTGTGGCTGGTGGTAGTGGGGGAGCAACAGGAGGTGGTGGGGGAAGCAAGGGCAATAGCCTTAAACGTTCAAAATCCATTCGGCCACCTCAAAGCCCCCCTCAGAACTGCTCAAGAAGCAACTGCAAGATCTCCTAGCATGGGGCCAGGAGCCCATGTTGGCTGCTAGTGGCATTAACACCCCTGAGTTAAGTGATGTGTCCATTTGGAGAAGCTGCTGAGAGAGACCACAAACACAATGGCATCTGCATGGACCTAGATGCCAGATCCTTATTTTGTGTCCTGTTTGAAGTCTTTTTGAAGAACTGGAGTAGATGACCATAGATGAGGACATCCATCTGTACCTCATTAAATGACTTCCAGTCTCCACCTTACAAATCCTCAATTGTTCCAAGGGTTGAACACTGCATAATGGATCTGCTTCCCCAAGAGCAGAAGTACTAAAGGAACCCCCTTTCCTCCTCCTTTATTTATAAAGAAGTATATATTCCTGGACACCTTACTTTTTTTATAGCTAAAATAATGCCTGACAATACAACACGTCTGTATTTTACTGTAAATAATGTTCTTGCATACCCTTGCGACAGGGTGGACACATCAGGCATTTTACTAACAATGTTGTGGATCTGAATTCTACTACATAGCCAAATCATAGTATGACTGAACTGTAGACTCAGTGTTAACAGGTGTGTGTAAAATATGTACATTAATACTGCACCCCCTACTGTTGATTATATGGGTATTAGAGGTCACCTAGGAGATTGTGAAGAATATAAAACCACAAGACTGGAGGCAGTCACAGAATCCCCAAGATGACTTCTATTTTCCATATAGTTTACAGTAGGGAGAGCAGTGTTCATTAGGACATTTTGTCTCTTGTAAAGAACAATGAAGTAATATCAGAACTCGCTGTTTATACACGGTTTGTATTTACAGGAGTGCACATTATCACTTGTGTATTACATAGTAATAATGACAAGGCTTTTAAGTTCATGTCACACCAATGGTCTGGGGACCTATAATGAACCCACTCTTTCTCTGTAGGCACAAAATGGCCCCCATCTGAGCACAAAATGGCAGCTGGGCCCCATTGCTCAAGAAAACATGCTTTTGGGACCATACCAAAAAAAACTACCTCAGTATTTTTGGATAATGTTCTCTTGAAATTTGTCTTCTACAAAAAATTAAAATATTAATTTCTGAAGTGAGACTGGCAACTTCATTAATATTTCACACACCCTGTTGATTTTGTGACTACCTTTCTCTACAGCAAAGCACATTCGTAGACGCCTGAAGGGGGGCATACTTTGGGGCTCAGTATGCATTTTGGCAATAATCTGGATTCTGTTTGGCTCTTCAGTTTGTAATCTGATCCTATAGCATAGTAACATGAGGACAAAGTCAGTTCTTGCTTTTTCTGTTCATGTGCATAGGAGGGTAATGGTGTGGAAGTAAAAAAATTGCGTTAAAAGCCTCACGCTCACTACTTTGCTGTAAAGGATCAGATTACATACAGGGTAAACAAGCAGGTGCTTATCTGTTTCTGTATGGAATTATGCCTCATATTTTAATATTAATACTACATAAATCCTTCTGCCTGTCTATGAAGCAAGTTGCTGACCAATTGGCTTTCTGCACCAGTATAGCAACTGCTGAGAAATCAGGCTTCTTCCCTGGCTTTGCCCCTACACTGTCGCTACACTCAATAAATCAGCCATAATTATCCACCCCCAATCTTCCGTTTAAACTAAACAACTATTCATTTGGAAACTAGTTATTGCAGAATAGTAAAATAAAGCCTTTTTTTCACCAGTATGTTAAATGGTGGCTTAGGTGGCAAAAAATGTTTTGTTTTTATAAAAGATTATAAACTATATTGCTTGAGAAAAGCCACCAACACTTGTGTAAAATAGTTTTCATATACCAAAATCCAATGTTTAAATGTTCTAATTGGAAAAGAATTATGGGTATTCCAACCCTGTTCTATCTTTGACTCAGGACCTGAATGAATGTGCAGTCTATTCAGTTATGAATAAATGACTTGCACACTTTAATCGTGTATGTTTCAGTTACACATAGTGGAGGCAGCCATTTTGTAATATGAATCCATTCACTTGGAAACGGTTATATCACTGAGGCATCTTCCTCATTACTAGCTGTGGGGTGGGGTGGGCTGCATTTTCGGGGACATTTCTGGTGTTTAGATAATTGATCAGCAGGAATCTAACAGGTATTGCTTCAATGTACAAAATGGCCGTCTCCTCTGGGTTTAGATGACGGGTGCATTCATGTGGACATGTTTGTGTGGTACACCACTGTACCCAGTCATCTTTACCATTACATGGGTATTGCAGTTAGTGTCTCCAATACGAGAACGCTTATTATAGCATCGCAAATCTACATGGGAAGAGTTTTCACAGCAATGACAAATCGACTTTATATTTGGAATAATGTAAGTGCTCCTGTCATTATGTTGCTATGACCTCACATTTTATCATTCAATAGTATAAAACTGCTTATGTAACATGTCTGTTACTTTTATCTTTTTACTTTTTCCTCTCATTAATGGTTTACAGACACACGTGTTAAAGTCCCGGGAAAGGGGGGGGGGATCATTTAAATCCTGTCTGATGTTATTTGCATTTAAATTGCTTGGGTGTCCTCATTTTTCTTGGATCCTGGTCATGTATACTGACAACTTGTCTGACTAAGGTTGAAAACACTAATAAATGTGTTCATGATCCCTGTGTAAAATAAGCTGCTTACCCCTCTGTTGTAGGTCTGTTCCTGCAGGCTGCCATTGTCCACCTTCTTCGTCTTGGCTTTCTACACCAGCGCTCTACTGTTAAAAGTGTTGTTAAGGGGGGAGCACATTAGATAGAGGGAGAACTTCTACAAAAGTGAGCTTCTCCTTAAGGCACTTCAAGTGGGTTACATGTTAGCTGAATGTTGACATTATTTTTGGCTGTTTTCCTGACCTCATGGCATTCCTGATTTTTTATTTTTTTGTTTTGGAAGATAACTCTTCATCCACCATGTTGGAAAGTATGCCTTATATGTCATACATTGGAAAATATGTGCCCACTTCTAACATGCTTGGCAAACCAGCGATTGGGGAGTCACAGCTGGCCGACCTCTGGTCTATAAGTATGGCAGATTGGGGTAAATATTGGCAATAGCTCAAAGAGCGCGTAGGACATTGAGAGGCAAGACAGTTATTCCATTTTTACCACTGTTCCAAGCTAATCTAGCATTCCTGCTCTGGATGGTATTGTATGGGCTGAAATCACCAACTGTGAAATCCTCATGTGTATATTTTTTTTTTTTTCTAAATAAATTAAAATACATTTAGTACAATGAAGAAGTTATTTGTGCATTTTTTTTTGTATGTTTAAGTTCTTTTCCAATGGGAGAAGAAAAACCTATACCATGGATTGTTGATCTACACTAGTATGTGTTTGCTTAATGCACAAGATC
Organism: Mixophyes fleayi; assembly: GCF_038048845.1. NCBI lineage: Eukaryota > Metazoa > Chordata > Amphibia > Anura > Limnodynastidae > Mixophyes > Mixophyes fleayi. Next base: position 26,488,991 of record NC_134408.1, on the reverse strand, counting down.
TTGTTGAGGTGGAGATAGATACTTGGCAATTTTCAGACTGGACAATGCAGTATAAATTAAACTGATATACAGGTTATTACGGAAGTAAAGGAAACACGTGAGGGATACAAAGTATATTGAAATTAGATTGTTGGATGTGCAGAATTAAGGTGTTGTAATATTTTACACCCTGGCTCCTTAACTGCTGCCTAAACCAACAGCTGCAAAGGTCTATGTGCACATTACCATTATGTCCCTGAGTGACTGGCAGTGTTTCCAGGACGGGCTGCTCCCTATCGGATAACATGGGAAAGTGTGGAGGCCACACCCTAATAAGTGTGGAGGATTGTTTTGTGTGTTTGTTTTTTTTTGTGTTTGAATAAAGCCTTATTACTTATGCTGCCAGTAGTATGCTTGCTCAGGCCTGGCCAACCTGTGGCCCTCCAGGTGTTGTCAAACTACAAGCCCCAGCATGCTTTGCCAGTAGACAACCTGTTGGTAGCTGGAAGGGCATGCTGCGACTTGTAGTTTCACAACATCTGGAGGGCCGCAGGTTGGACAGGCCTGGCTTACCTGTTAGCAGCCTGTTACTCTCAACTGTTGATCTGCAAGTCCCAGCATACTGTAAATGCAGTATGACTCCAATGCGATGGGACTACAAGTCCCAGCATACTCTAAATGCAACACTGAATTAGTGTGTAAATTATAACTCCATGCTGAAGAAGAGATTTATATATAGTTATGTACCGGCCGTGTGTACTTACACGTGCATGGCTTAATCTTTGAGACAAGCATATGCTACTGGCAGGATCAACCAGGTAGCTTCCCTCTCCGTGGGGAGGAAGGCGGTAAACCTCTGGGGGCACTATAATAGGTGTACTGTTTTGGTACTTTAATGCCCTACCCCACAAAAGTCATTGGGCCATGTAGTCTAAACATGAAACTAATTAGAAATCCATATTGTATATTAGAATTTTAAATATACTTTTTATTTTTAATGATGTATATGGCTCTTAATTTAACTTTTGGGGGGTTTTCTTGGGTGTTGCCCATTTGCCTCTGCACATACGCGAGGTTTGGCTCCCCTAACGCCCCCTTCGAGACTAAGGGCAATTTGATATCAGCCAATTAACCTACCAGTATGTTTTTGGAGTGTGGGAGGAAACCGGAGCACCCGGAGGAAACCCATGTAAACACGGGGATAAAACATACAAACTCCTCACAGATAAGGCCATGGTTGGGAATTGAACTCATGACCCCAGTGCTGTGAGGCAGAAGTGCTAACCAGTAAGCCACTGTGCTACCCGAGCTATGTGACGGGCTGATGATTATTGTTGTACTGTATCGACATAGAATATGCTTGAAGCCCTAATGTGTGTAATTAGTGTTTCAATTGATTTCAAGATAAATACACCTGGCTATTGGAGGTCCCACAGTGTAGTTCCAAATAAAGGCTTCATCATGAAGACAATGGAACATTCAAAGAAAATGGTATTGGAAAGCATTAGAATATAAGAAGATTTGAAAGACTTTCAATATGCCCTGAAGCACTGCTGGGTCGATCATAAAGAAGTGGAGATAATATGGCAGAACTGTAAATTTATCTACAAGAGGCTGTCCTCCAAAACGGACCACCTGGGTACTCTCTAAGGGAAGCTACGAAGTAGAGGCCTATGGCACCTGTGGCAGCATTATTCTTCCATAGCATAGATGGGAGCAATTAATAGCTAGGGAATTTCACAGATCTGTGCTTTATGTGTGGGTAGCCATTGCTAAAGAAATAATTGCATGAAATCTTTCCCAAAAACCATTTGGAGGAGGTTTTTTGTTTTTTTTTGTTTTTTTTTAAGGTCTGTTGTGACCAAGTCTAAACTTTTGGCCACAATGCGCGGTGCTTTGGTGCAAAGCTGACACTGCATATTATGCCAAGAGTGCAGACTCACAGCTGTAATTGTAGATCAGGGGTCAGGAAACTTTTTTTTACCTTTTACCCCCAAATATATTTAGATACGCCGACGTTACCCCTTGATTTGAAAGGAAGGATATCCTATATTATTAATTATTGGAATTAAAAATGTTATTGAATCTATTCAAAATTTCTTTGAAAGCTTCAACTTCAAAACTTGGAGAAATTATGTTGCTTCATTTTTGATACGAGAGCATCAATATTCGGGCATTTTGATGTCAGAGCAATTTGGATACAGTCTTCAGCGTCCAATTGATTTCTCTGCTTTGTTTTTATGTTCGTTAGAGTGGAAAATCCTTGTTCACAAAGGTAGGTTGTTGCAAAAGGCAGCAACTTTTTGACTGCCTCCTCAGGTGCAATGTTGATGCCTTTGCAGCTCTTGACATCCAAAAATATGACAGATCTGCTTTGTTTTCAAATACAATACGTGCTTCATTACTGCATCGAAGCTCAAGAAGTGCCTCTGCCAACCCTTGAGGCTCTTCTGGTACAACAGCAATTTCACAGTTAAAGGGGTCTACAATCCAACTGACAGCAGGTGAATCGGCAGCATTACCCCCAGGAATTTCATTTTTACCCCATTTGGGGTAATTTACCCCTGTTCCCTGACCACTGTTGTAGATGCATGTGTAGCTGGGACATCTAAGAAAGTGGATTTATGTAATCAAATATTTGGGGGAGGGGGGTAAAAAAAAAATCTGGATCTTTAAAAACACTGCTATATAGCCACTGTGCTCCATCAATTAACTACTGGGGGTATATTTACTAAACTGTGGGTTTAAAAATGTGGAAATGTTGCCTATAACAACCAATCAGATTCTAGTTATGTATTCAGTACATTCTACAAAATGACAACTAGAATCTGATTGGTTGCTATAGGCAACATTTCCACATTTTCAAACCCACTGTTTAGTAAATATACCTCCTGGTCCCCTCTTCTCACAACATCCCAACAACACCTCCAAGACTGTTATGCCTGAACCTAGTAGCCTCTTCTTCCTCCATCAGCCAGTTTGTATTTTGCAAAAGTTCCTTCAAGACCCACCTCTTTAGGGACGACCAATCCCTTCACCCCCCCCCCAGTTCCTTAATTATCATCTTTTCTTCACTACTTCTACACCAGTAGTCCTTTGTCTTGCACCTCTTGATTAACTTTTAGATTGTAAGCTCTCAGGGTGCTATTAACTGTTTTATGCAAATCTATAATGTCCATATGTTTATTTCACTGTTATTAATCTTCCTCATTTTACAGTGCAGTGGAATATATTTAGTCCTCTATAAATTATACATCTGCCCCCTGCTTTTTCCTCATAGTGGGCTACCTTTTTTTTTTCTTTTAAAATGTTTCTAATACGGAGCTGAGTCTCGCCCACTGGGCTACAATTTGCCAGTCTTCCCCTGAAAATAATAATAGATGGAGACATATAGTCCAGTCAGCTCTTTGTCACTTGATAAGCCTTTTGTACTGAGCATGTCTTCATATCTAAAACACTGTATTCCTGCTTCATATTTAGCCTGAAACACTGCGCACAATACATTATGTATAATTCATATTCTTTATTATTGCAAGAGTTTTGCAGTGCTCCCCACCAATGGTAAACAAATAAAATGTGTGATCATTATTGGGATGAGTGCGTCGTTCTTCCCAGATGGACCCCTTCATTAATCAATACCCATCACATTATTCTCCACATCTGAAAGGCCTGATTTTGTCCCTCTGATTTAGAATTCCCTTGTCACAACCCTTGTCTCCTCACTTACATCTTAATGCATCGCATACACGTGTGCGAGAGGTGCGACAAAGCATGATCTCGATCTCTCCACGGATTCGACTCCTAAGGCCACATCTGTGTTTGTCTCCTGCTAATGGTTATGTAGGGCTCTTCTTATAATTGATGTGTGCAGTGGAGGGGAAGCTTTTGTTCCATGGTTACCCTGCAGGCAACGGGACCTTCAGCCCCTGATGAGGTGAGCAGATGGGGTAGCCATGGATCTATTTGCACCCACAGACTAAATGGAACATAAATTATTTTCCTCTCAAGATGAGACATCGAACATAGGATACAAATCAAATATGTCATTGCTTCAGACATAATGAGAACGGAGAGTGGCGCTTTGTCCTGATTTCAAAACGTACTTTCTTATTAAAATAAAAAAATTGATTTTTAAAAGAATGTTATTACTCATCATATAGTCCCAACATATGCTGTACATTGAGCATATTCACATTTGTATGCCCTCTAGGAGCTTACAATCTAATTTCCTTAACACAAACCTATCCCAAATCAGAAGCCAATTATGGGTTTGCAAATGTTCATTATGAAGGCCACATAAAATTAGAACATGTCCACGCTTCCGGAAATTCCATCCTCGCGCATCCTGCCCACTTAATGATTGGGGCCTTCATGATGTAATTTACAGCATATTGTGTCATTTTGGTCTTGTTCCCTGCTGTGTCTTGGAGCAAAATGACGTGATTTGTTCTGCCACGCTCCTCCTCAGTCACACTTCACATTCCCTCAGTGATCTCCTGGATGGATAACAGGAAAAAGTCAGCAAGTATGAGCTAGCATTCATGTGGCAACATGATAGTTACACATGTAATGTGTTTATTTTAAAAAAAATTGTATATAGCAAATGCTAATTTTTACACCATCTTACGCAGATGTTTTTCATGCAGTGCTTCCCTACCTAATCAAACTTACAATATAGATTTGTGTTGCTTAGGCAATATGAGACAAGTTGCTAAGGGTTGGTATTCCAACTGGATTCTCCAATTCATTAAGGGCTCTGACCATATAAAAATTACACTACTATGCCAGACAGCATTTGTTTGGCAAAGGAGTAACTTCCTGTCTGGTGAGTTACTGCTCCCTCTATAGTGAGACCCCCACGTTGTCCTTAAATACATACAAACTACACTGAAGAATGACAGTTTCTTAACCCTGTTGTCTCGGACCTGCTCTCCCCTGGTAATATTTAACTGCCACTTACCCATCTAACCACACTGTTCTCTCATCACTGCCCCCTCGAATGTGGCTGGTGATTGAATCTGTGCAATTCAGGCCGGCAATAGCAGCCACACTTCTTCCTGGCCACAGTGAAAATCCCACCCATGTTATCTACAGCTGCACTGTTCCTCCACCTCGATGTCCACACTCGTCCCACACCCTATGAATGTATGTGTGCTGTGGTGGGCACATGTAGAAACACACACAAAGGGGTATATTTAGAAACTGCGGGTTTGAACAAGTGGAGATGTTGCCTATAGCAACCAATCAGATTCTAGCTGTCATTTTGTAGAATGCACTAAATAAATGACAGAATCTGATTGGTTTTTCAAACCCGCCGGAAAACTCTCAACTTGATACATTTACCCCCCAGGTGTAATATCCACAACCCAAATGGAAAAAAACTCCCCTCAAGGATATGCGCTTGCAAGAAGGTGAATACATGTAATATTGGAAAGGGATTCCTTTGCAGTTAATTCCTTCTATCAACACAGCTTTCATATGATAAACCATGGGGACTCCAAACTTAGACAATGGATCAACAGCCTGTGGAATGTTTCCTTACTTTTCACTCCTTTTATCGGTTTAGATGTTTTCAATTAAACGATCTCCACTCGGGCATATGTGGAATAAGAAGCGCTGATAGTGTGTCACCTTTATAACAATTTTATTGACACACTAACATATAACATCAAATTTTGATATAAAACAAACATATAAAGCTTCCTGCACGCCCTGTGCAGTAGATGGCCCCTTACCCTGACTTCAGAGAGCCGACTTTCTCCGTACACATGATAAGCGGGTTATAGAGTAGCCACAGTGCGTCAGGTGTGTAGTCCCGACTTCCAACGCGTTTCAATTACCTAGTAATCTTTTTCAAGGCTCCCGGGACTAACCCTCCCTTATTTAAAAGGCCATTGGCCAATCATCACAACGTGATTAATTAATCATCTGTGTTCCTCACAGCATGAATAAACATACACAAAGGGCGCTTCATAATGTGTATCTAGAAATGTGATGGACAGGACAATCAAAAGAACATCCATCAAAAGAACTATTCATTAGATGGATACTGTGAAATATATTGCACACTACAAACATATAGCACTGGCGAGCTATTTCATACACTGACTTGAAATGTTGCATAGTACATAAGATAATGTAATCTTTAAAATAATATCTACATAAAAACTACATAAAGTCAGAATGATGTACACGTTGTTTGTGTTTGATGGGCTAATATTCAATTATATACACAGAGAACATCTTTATGGAAATATACATATCCGACTAATATGAAAAATGAATAGACAAATAAAATCCATGGCCCTGCGTTATTAACCTTTCGGTTTCAAAACACTCCCTTATTTAAAGGACCATTGACCCATCGTAACAGCGTGATTCATCATTACTTTTCTCTATGCATATATGAGATAGCACTACAGTGTACACATGTCAGAGAATGGCATATATCAAACAGACAATTGAATTATATACAAAATGAATTAAAAAAAACAAAACAACTAGGAAGCACTGGCAATCTATTTCTAAAGTGATACATAGCATGTATGATATCAATAAAGATGTTAAGGACAGATCCAATTAGGCATCCAAATATATGCACAACTACCATCATATACACACTTCTCATATATAAAAAGGGGGCTGTGCAGAGACAATAACAGCTAGAATCTGATTGGTTGCTATAGGCACAGAGGCCTCTTCATCAGGCTAGTTTGTAAAGGTGCCTGATGAAGGGGCCTCTGTGCGCTGAAAGCTAGCAAATATAATAATCATTTTTTTGGTTAGCCAATAAAGGTATCACTCCTATAATACTTTTTTGACTTGAAAGTATTTAACATCAAATATCTAAGTCATAAAAATAGATAAAGAGAACCCAATAAATTAAAGAGCACACACCAGGATTTACTTTTTCACTCATTTATGGATAAAAATTATCCAACATTAAATTTCTTTGTTGAAAAAAGTATGTGAACCTCTGGGATTATCAGTTCAGTTAAAGTGATAGCCAGGGCCGGACTGGGACTAAAGATCAGCCCTGGCATTTAAAGCACACAGGCCCACCTCTATTCCAGGTAATAATATTACAGTACTTTTTGCAAAGGTTATACGGTGTCCCGTGAGATACAAATGTACTATGTGCAGCTTGACTCTCTATTTGTAGCATAAGGTTTACTAGTATCAGCTAATGATATGTACAGGACCAGCAAGAGAGATTTGGGAACTTTTGGGGCCCCCATAGACGAGTAGCAAATAAACTGTGTGCCGCCGCACAGTGGTGCCGCCAAAAAGAACGTGACCGCATTGTGCTGGGGTGTGGTCAACATGGGGCATTGATACATATACTGTAATAAAACATGACATTTATCATGCCCTCCCAGCCACCTTATGACACCCCAGCCCACTGTACTTATCTATGCTTCTGATGGTGCTGACATCCATCAAGGTGGGAACTTCCTGTAGAGTGAGCAGGGAAATTTTTTCACTCACGAGATTACCAAATCTTGTGAGACCTAGATCTCCTCGACTTTCTCTGTGTCAGGATTCCTTACCTGTCCGCGGCGATCGCTCCGGCTCCATACTTCCGGGTAGCGCTGCCGCGGTCATGTGATCTTGGAGGCGCGGAATTCAAACCTCGCTGCTACTTATGTCTCACTCTGACACTCTCCTGTGTCAGAGCAACAAGTGATCTTAGCGTCCTGGCTGTTTCTGATACCTGTGCTTTCCCAGTGCATCCTTCCTTGTCTGATTAACCATTCTCTTGCTGAATTCCTGGCTATATGCACCGGCTGATCTACTGTGTACCGACCCAGCTACAGCTCCTGACTTTCCTTGTGATAGTCTCCTCGTGCCTCCGTTCGGGAGCAGCAAGGTACGTCTGGCTCTCATCTCAGCGCAGACAGTCTCTGCTAATTACCCAGCTTCACGTGGCCTTAAACCCTGTTCTAGGAACCATTCACCCTCAAACTACCTAGCTATCACGTCGGTGGGCTAACCTAGGGGCCGCTACCTGCGGACCTCCGGCAGCAAAAACCATCCCGCCTTGCAGCGGTTCTTGGAGAAGACCGTGGGGTCCGTTAGGCTCCGCGCCCTGGGAGGGCCAGTGTCAATACTGACTGGTAGTTGTCTCCCATGAGACGTAACACTCTGCAGTCTATGTCCTGTCCAAGGACCGGGAGCAACTATCAGCTCCCTTCCCCTAACCAGGGCTGGATTTAGGCTCAGGAGGCCTAGGGTATTTAAGACAGCAGGGCCCCTATTATGTAACATGGTTATCATTTTAGACAAATACACAGGCAATACTGTTGATGCACACAGCTCTGCCTTCACAGGCAGTACAGTGTGAAGTGGGACATACTTCCCAACTGTCCTTGCAGTTGGACCAAATTCTGACTAATCGAGACAGTCACCCAAATTCAGGACTGCCCCACCAGATTTAGGACAGTTGGTAGACTGTCCTGCTCTCTCCTACCTGTCTTGTCACTTTCACCACTTGTGGCTGCTGGTGTCTAGCGCAGTTCATTCTTGTCTTGATCCTGGAATATTGAGTGCCCTATTTTGAAAAAAATGGGTACATGAGATTTAGAAAACTCCAACTAGCCCCGATGTTAAATCAATAGCACTCACGTTTTATAATTAGGCCTCCCTCCATTCCCAACAATAATAATATTCACATTTAATAAGTAGACCTATTTCCCTCCAACCAGCCCCAACATTAAAGTAACAGTATACCCATTTAATCAAAACCTATTTCCCTCCCTCCAAACAGCCCCAGCAATAAATTAAATAACATTTATGTTTAATAAATTTTCCACAACCATCCCCGGCATTAAATAATTCATATTCACATTTAATAAATAGCCCTCCTCCCAAAAATCAGCACCATGTTCAATTAATAGCCCCAAACCACCCCAGCATTAAATTCAAGGTTCAGTCACCTCACCCTAAATAATTAGCCCCACCTACACTCCACCATTAAATAGCCTACCTCCCACACTATATTAAGATCCACCTTTCCCTCACACGCCATATTAACATACTTCAACCACCCACACACACTCCATATTAACATACTGCAACCACCCACACACACGCCTAATAAACATACTGTGGCCCCCCACACACACGCCTAATTAAAATACTGCGGCCACACACACACTATATCAACATACATTTTTACTCACTCCCCCAGCAACCATGTTCACTCACTCCCCCCCTCCCCCCCCCAGTAACTGTCCCTGTCCCCCCTGCAACATTTTCCCTATCCCCCTAAAGGAATTCAAATACTAAAAAGACAATGGAAAACACTTACCTCAGCAGCCTGCTGGATTCACTCTGCGCCCTCAACAACTAAACCACATATTGCGAGGGCTCCTCTCAGGATGTCAGTGGAAGTTTAGATATTTAGGGGTATATTTGCTAAACTGCAGGTTTGAAAAAAGTGGAGATGTTGCCTATAGCAACCAATCAGATTCTAGTTATCATTTATTTAGTACATTCTACAAAATGACAGCAATAATCTGATTGGTTGCTATAGGCAACATCTCCACTTTTTCAAACCCACAGTTTAGTAAATATACCACTTGGAATGTATTTTAGTGGAGATTGAGAGAAAGCTAAAAGTGAGGGAGAGGGGTATTGTTAAATTGGGTCCATGTAGTCCATGTTTTAAAGTAAGAGACTGATGAATTCCTCAAGATACTAGTCATTTGTTCCATTTCATAAGTATACCAGATTCTTTTTCTAAAGGTGTTCTGATTCTTCCGGGAAGTGGTTATCAGACAGTTGGACGCACTTAGGATGTGTCTGGTAAACTTATTGTCAGGGGCTGGCTGGGCAGTGGGGCCAGTGCTGCCACCAGAAATTGCGGGGTCCAGTACAATGTAACAGGTAGGGCCCCCCTCCTGCCCTCGTACACCCTGTCTTTATTTTTAAATTATTCTCTATCCCCCTATTCTCTACAATCACCCCCATCACCGAGTCCATCTAACCCCTGTAGTAGTTTACTTACAACTCTGCGTCTTTTTGCTGTTTCCTTTCGGCTCCTCTCTATTGAAAGTGCTGTGATGCTATTAATTAATCTCTGTCCAGCATCCGGGCACCTGGGGGGCTTGGACTGCAGCAATAGAGTGGCCACTGTGAGGCACCAACATCTTAGGATCGGAGACAGGCATGGTGCCTACAAGGGGGCCCGCTGCCACATCCTTAGTTACGCCAGAGCTCTTTGCTCACACCACCTCAGATGCAGCTGCTGCCTAGAAATGGCGCCCATTATCTCCCTTAAGTCATTCGGAGGCCCACGCCCCTATTAAATTTGTTTGGGCCCAGGGCTGGTGGGGCCCCACTCTGCTGTTGGGCCCCTTACAGCTGTACCCCCTGATGGCGGCCCTGAGTGGGGCATTTGCCCCCCGGGCAGGTTCCCTAGTAGACTACCTTGGACTGGGTCACCTGCATTTTTTTTCCCTTTAAAAATGTTCTAATAGGCTGTTGAGCATTCATCCGCGGTGTCCGTAGAAGTCAGTGGCTAATGGGGTTATCACAGCCTGGGTCCTACAGATTGTCCTATCTGCTCCTACACTTGCTAAATGTATCAAGATCTGTGGCCCGCTAGTACCAGAGTCGTCCCCATCCACTTGGGTCCACTATCCTCAACTGGTGGTCTGAAGCCTAATACTCTGCAGAAGATTAGAAATTACTCAGTCTCACTACTTGATGGAAGAGATGTGGCACAGATACCTCATACAGAAGCCCCTAATTCTTGTGCACCGGCAAGAGACACGTTTCATGCACACACATTCTGAGCTTACTAACAAAACATTCCCACAAGCATTTAATGCGTCATCAGATCACAAGTCGAAAAGGCACAGTTCCCCCTCAATCACCGTTCACTCCACGTTTTCAGATGAAGATATGTCATCCTGGTAGGCAGTGTAAATCAGTGCCAAATCACAATAGCATCGGTTTATGCTACTAATGTGGGACAGCGTGCATTTTCATAGATTGTTCCTGAAACACCTTTGGTTTTCCAAAGCAACGTTGGCAGCTGACCTGTAAAGAGCGGGTCTACCAAGTTCTCTGTAGGACACTCTGAGGAATACAAACTTTTAAAGCGTTGTAATCTGTACTCTATCCCTCAGTACAATCTTTTTTACACTTTACTGCTCTTCACAAGTTATTTTCCCACATAGACGTGATCTTTTTTTTACCATAATACCACAAGGTCCATGTGGAGGGTTGAAATCCCTCCTGTGTCCTGGTTCAACCATTCATCCGCTCTCCTAGAGATGGACATTTCTTCATCCCCTCCTGGAAGTCATTAGCAACTAAACAAGACTCTACTCCTCAAAAAAGGAGGCTAGAGATGAAATCACCCAGACTTCCAAGACCATCATAACCCTTCAGATATGTCACATACTATTATGTGGGAGGCTCATAAGGCAACATTTGAAGCCCCGCAGCATCAGATAGCTTTCGGCACTACATCAGACTCAGAGCTTCTCCAAACGTAAGACAAACTCTTGGCTCTTAGGGGTCAGCTCAACCAGTTTGTAATGAATGCTGTTGGGTTAAAGTCACTAATTAGTAAAATACGTCAACTCAGGAATATACCCAGGAAAATAACTGGAGTTTGTATGGTATTAGCTGTTATAGTCCACACTGAAAATGGAAAATTGGAACCAAGAATCATAACTTCCCTAAGTAAGATGTACTGTCAGGGCCATAACTAGGGCTGTGCGAGAGGGGTGACCGACCAGGGTGCAACACTGAGAGGGAGGGTGAAGATTATGAATATATTACTGGTGTGAGGGCCGACCCGCCAGGAGCACAAGCTACTCTTATATGCTAACGATGTCCTCATATTTATTTTCCCACTTTAAATAAGGAGCTTCAGCATTACGGAGAGCTGGCAAATCTCACAATATGTTTATGGTATAGAGAAAGGACAATTTCCAAGGGAAGGAACCTACGGAGATGACACAGTTGGGATTGCTTTGTAATGACAGGTTCAAACGACTCCCTGTTCACCATAGAGGGCACTGTGTGGTGGTTGTGTATCTGTTTGGCTGCAATAACAAGGGGCTAACTGAATATTCCTAAATTTATATATAACGTGTCAAAGGATCTCACTCGAGGAGATAGATGTGGTGGTTGCCAGCTGGGCCGCCAAGAGGAACTTGAGGCCCCAGTACAGCAACTTTATGGGGCCCCCTAGATTGGTTCCCTACTGTTAGCAGTCGCGGGCACCGGCGCAACTCTCACCCGGTTCCTGTAGGCGTCCCGGTCGTCGCTATGGCGACCGGGACGTCACTTCCTGCCTTTACCCGACCGTTGCCAGGGCAACGGTCGGACACTAACTACAGGGGCGCTGCGTCCCGGCAGCCGGGAACAGCCGGGCGCATGCGCAGAAGCGCCCACAAGCCTGTGGGCTGATTAATGTGGTAGGGTTGAGCCTGCCCATGTGATTTCAGAGCTAGGCTCTGATTGGCCACTACTGGTATTTAAGGCAGTGAGGTCTGCAGCCTCACTGCCGGTTATAGCGTTCTGTCCTCAGTCCTGCTGCCTGCTTGTGCTATCCGTTTGGTTCTTGCTACCTTGGATTTGACTACCCGTGTTTTGACCCCTGCTTGTTCTTGGACCTGTGACCCTTCTAGCATAGGTAATAACATAAACCAGGAAGCATGTATAAAAATATAAATGAACCAGTTAAAATCATATGAGAGCTCCCCCTGGTGTTGGAGGATATCCCTACACCCTCCTACATCTATGCCACAAGGAAAATAACAGCGCATAGAAACTAAAGCACACGCCCGCCTGCTAGTTCACTCCAGGATGCGATGTACTTCCGCGGCTCGTGACACTAGACTTTTATATACCTAACACTATAAAACTGGATTTATATCAGAAATTTTCACTTAACTAGCAGACTCATAAACGTAAATATCTAGGTATATAAGTCACAAGGCACAACCATCAAAATGTCGAGCTAACGATCCCTCTCTGCCGACTAAAATTAAAGCAGACCTCAGCTCCTGGAACAAACAACCGATCTTCTGTGTTGGTTATATCAATTCTATTACAATAAATGTCTTGCAGAGACTTCTCTATTCCTTTCAGACACTGCCCATCTGGGCTCCTCCTGCTGCAATCAAGTTTCCCCCGCACTGTGCCTCACTTTGTATAAAGGTAGGAAGATGCCCATCTATAAAGGTTTGAGTGTTACAGTGTTCCACACACGGTGGGAGCCTGGGCATTCCACACAATAACTATCTGGCTGCACAAATAGCTCATTATGTACAATGTAAGTCCTCTGGTGAAGCCTGGACAGTTACTGAGGTCAAATGCATGAGTCCCTCTGCTTTCCTCATCATCATCATCATTTATTTATATAGCGCCACTAATTCCGCAGCGCTGTACAGAGAACTCATTCACATCAGTCCCTGCCCCATTAGAGCTTACAGTCTAAATTCCCTAATATAGACACACACTCACACACATAGACATATACATACAGACAGAGAGGTAGAGACTAGGGTCAATTTTTGATAGCAGCCAATTAACCTACCAGTATGTTTTTGGAGTGTGGGAGGAAACCGGAGCACCCGGAGGAAACCCTTCTCTGGCTCCCAAGACATCAGCACCCCACATCTCTGAAATCGAGCTTGTTATGGCTTACCTCCAGCACCTGCCTATTGACCATGAATATCACTTTGGCCACTCTTACAGTCCCTTGCTGGTGAGTAGTATGTGATTTCTCAATAACTTCCCTTCAGTCTCTGAACTGCAGGGGGAATTCTCCATTCTCTCTAGATGTTCTTACCAATATTTGCCGTTCAGACATTTTTACCAAATATCTAAACCGATCTTGTGCCTCAGGCCTTTAACAACGTTTTATCTCCTCTCTCTTCCTCCTCTAAACGCCTGATCTCCACAATCTGTTCAGTACTTGCATCCCACAGTCCCGTGATTAAAGACACTCCCAAAACTGGGAGATGGATCTGTCCAAGGTACTAGCTGAAGAGGAGTTGGATGAAATTAGAGAGAACACTGACATTGGTTCTATTTGTGTTAAAATAAAGGAAAATGTGTACAAACGTGTATACCTGTGCTGCTCCCCACTTATGGAATTGCCTACCACACTCAATCAGACTTTCCCACAGCCTTCAAATCTTTAGATGCTCTTTGAAAGACCATCTCTTTTTTTTTTTTTTTTTTTTTTTTTTTTTAGAGGTGACCTTATCCCCGATAACACTATTCACACTAATGCACCCTCACAACTGTCCCAATCTTCACTCTGAGCCACATTTGCTCCTCTTATTTCAGCGGTGCCCTCTTCCCTTTAGAATGTAAGCTCTCTAATGAGCAGGGTCCTCCATACCCTTTGTTTTCATGTCTGCATTTATTTTGTCTACCTTTTACGTTCTATGTATGTCCTGTTTTCCCTACTGTACAGCGCTGTGGAGCATTGTGGCGCCTTACATATCTACGATAATAATAATAATAATAATATTATAAGCTCATACTGTATTATGTGCCTACAAGATTGCACAGGCTTTATTCAACAGATAGATACTGGAGAAGATGTACTCCAAACATCCTTCAATAAAGGCATTATAAAAACATATTCTTACCAGATGTAGCTTCCCTGCATTCTTTACCAGAATTCTAAGAACTCCAAAACTGCTTTCAGCTCTCAACTGAATTTTTTTTTTTTTAACACCTGCAACTGAAACATCTATACTGCTCACTATTCTAACATGTACCACAACCCAACACACCCTAGCCATGACAGATCAGATTCAAAAAGTCTCATTTTGACCTTTTATCATTTATTGCTATTACAGAGTCAAACTTTGAAGAATCCACATGAATAAAAGTGAAAGGAGAACTTTGGAGGATCTTAGACCCTGCTGAATGTGCTTAAATCAGTGAAGAGAAGCTAAGATCTCTAACTGTATCCACATATAAACTCCTGTATAGGTGGTACTTGGTCGCTGTCTATGAGCTGTTTCCATCCGTGTCTGGCAGCTGCTGCAGGAAATGTAGAGGTTTTGGTACCTTGTCCCATGTCTGGTGGAACTACCCCAAGGTAGTGGCGTATAAGCAAGAGATTCATAATCTCATTCACACTATTATGGGCGTTTAGCTCTCCTCCTGCCTATCGTACACTCTCCTTCCATGCCATATCCTTGGTGTACCTAAGTACACTGAGAAACCCATAGACAAATATTAAACATGGCTAACTGCCTAGTGGCAGCCAACTGGAAAAATACTGATCTTCCCACACTCATCAATATCTGGCATCAGGTATTTATTGTCTGGAACACATAATGGGCCTGATTCATTAAGGAGACTAAGGCAATAAAAAAGGAGTAAATTTTCTCCAGGACAAATCATGTTACAATGCAAGGGGTGCAAATTAGTTTATTATTTTGCACATAGGTCAAATACTGACTGGTTTTTTTTTCAGGTAGAACACAAATACTTGATAGCTTTATTTTTACACTGAAATTTAAATTTGATCTAGAACATGCCCTATCCCAACTATATATCTGTCCCCACATGTTACATTTACCTTCCCCTCCAATGCAACATGGTTTTGCCAAGGTGCAAAGTTACTTATGCTTTTGCATTACTTTCCTTAATGAATCAGGCCCAGTGAGTATACTACATTACCGGGCAAAGCGGCACACTGGGGCCCATATATATATATATATATATATATATATATATATATATATATATATATATATATATATATATATATATATATATATATATATATATATATTCACTTTTTATTTAAATGTACTCGATCAGCGATCCTTGAAGTACAGCAACTAGAAAATCAAATCCCTCCCTTCACTTACCTTTCAAATCGCCCTGTTCTCCGATTGCACCCCCTTCTTCTCTTCTTTTTTCTTATTCTGTGTCTTCTGCTTCTTTGGATCCTCTCTGTCGCTTGCTTCTCCGTTGGTTCTCGCGCTGTGGCTCCTCCATGATGCGCTTCTCAATGAAAATATGAACATTCAGTGCGAGTGCAGCACGGAGGAGAGGAACAGGGAGGGAGCCGGATTGCCCACCTGACCTGACCACAAAAGGTAAGTTGGGGGTTTTTTTTTGCAGGAATTTTTATCTTGCAGGATTATTTATTCTAAATTAAGAGCCTATGGGGCCCCCTTGCCCGTGGGGCCGTCGGGCAACTGCCCATCGTACCCAGTGGAAAAGACGGCCCTGTACATTACTGCCCTAACACTCTTCCTTTTCTGGTGACCCTTATGACCAGGGGCGGGCTGGGCCGGGGGGCAGGGGGGCATCGCCCCCCCAGGCCGCTCAGTCCGACCCCTGTTTGGGCCGGCCCCAACTCCCCCGGAAGCCAAATTTGTATAACAATATCCGCGGCCGCATCGCAAAACACGCGATGCGGCCGCATCCAGCGCGCAGACGGCCGCGTCCAGCACGCAGACGGCCGCGTCCAGCACGCAGACGGCCGCATCACGTGACACGCGGGCACATCACCTGTCACATGATGCGGCCGCCTGTGTGCCCCCCGGGCCGAGCTCTCCCAGCCCACGCCTGCCTATGACATCCAGTTTGTTTATAGCAAATTGTTTTCTCCTATGTAGAGGACGCCTAAATGATGATTGACAGATTTGTGATTTGTTAACATGTATATTCATTAACCGCATTAGCAGCGCCGTGTACTAAATGCAATTGCATTTGCCATGTCCAAATCTGCCATCTCAGTCGTTATATTCTATAAAACGTGAGTAAATATCAGTTGGTTCAAACACTAGATGGAATAAAAACATTGCTTTTTTTAAAAAAATGTTTACCACAGAGACACAATTACAGAAAATATCTCACTGATAGATGCTCTATAAACTGTCTGTAAGTGTTCTATTGTGGTAAAACATCAATGAATGCCATATTTCAATCTGTCTTGTCTTCAAACAGGTTAACATGTTTTAAAGAGTATGAAAACAAAAAACAACGTCAACCTTGAACTTCCCGCACAATTTAATAATTTACTTTTACCATTTTCTAGACACAAAATGAATTCAAGATTTGAAAATAAGGTGTAATAAGCAACAATTGGAATTTAAAAACAAGACTGTAATGTTCTGACACTTTTGAGAATATCCCTTATTTTTTTTTCTACTTCAGGAGTCGGCTTTCCTGCTTTGTTTTCCCCAGTGCATTGTGGGCCTTGTAGTCCCAGGAGCCTTTGAGAATGGCTTTAGGGGAATGGGCTGGATTGTCAGGGAGATGCCAATACTAGGACTGCATAAGGGTGGGAAGTGGTTAAATGCCAGCGGCCTTTGATCCCCCCTCATTTAGTGTCTGCAAGAGGGAGGGGGATTCAGACTGAAAGACACCAACACTGCATGAAAGGAGACAAGGGGTGGAATTGGGTTACTCCCCCCCATCACCCACCCCTATAACAGGGAAGCACTATGCTTGCACCCCTCCCTCCTCCTTCCCACAGTGTATACCTCTGTGGCACACACTTATAAAACAAACATGTAGACAGACTCCCTCTGTCTCTCATACACTCTACACCTCTGTCACACACTCACCTCCTGAACTATATATATACATGGAGATGCACACTGCCCTCTCTGATACATATCAATGGGCGCACTCTTCGCTTTAGAGTAACACACAGGGATATCTGAGACACACAGAAACCCCATAGTCCTAGTCCATCTGTGGGCTCAGGCGCACAATCGCACACAGCTCTGAGTTGTGCAAGCACACAAGTTCCCCAATACTCACCTCTGCATTGGGCACACACACACCAGTTACAGAAGATACATACTTCCCTATAAACGTAGAGCATATCACTTGCTGTCACACCTGTGTGCCCCAGTGACGGCTTCTCTTTATCCTAGTTACACACCATCCCTCCTGCAGTGTCATCCAGTTACCTGGGTACTCACACATTGTGTAGGCACCGCTCTGCCACTCCTCCCTGCTGTCCCTGTAATAACAGACACACAACCCCCTCTCCTCACACAGACACAGGATCTGCTCCCTCCCAGCCAGTATTCTGCTTGGAAAGTTATCCTGTCCCACACCAGGGGTGGGAGAGAGGAGGACAAGAGAGCAGAGGCAGCGGAGGTCCTCTCTGGACTCTGTGCCCACAGGCTGCCACGGATGGCAGTGTGATACAATCACCTGGACACGTGTGCCTGCCCTGGGATGATGCCCAAGTAAGGTTAGATGCCGCAGACCCGCAGTCCGCACACGTAATGGAACAAGCATCCACCTCTGCACCTATATATACACATGCATGTTCTTATAGAAGCACTTTTAGCTAGAGCTTTTATTTTTTGCAACACGCTACCATAAACATGGGTGTTAGATTACACAACCGTACAACATGCCATACAAACACATAATGCGCTGTTGGGTGGCCTTTATTATAAATAGTTTTCCGTCACTAAAGTTTTTCACAAACTCTAGGATGAAGTATGTAATATGTCCAATGCATGTGGTTTAAAGCATACATATAAAATGCCACATGCTAAAACACGCACAGGCTATGAGCAAAGTACATGCAAACACATTTTATATGTGGAATTTCGAGTTGCGTAACAGAACACGCACATGTGCAGGATCTGGACTGTTAGGAGGGGAGATGCGGTCAGTACTTTGTTTTGTTCTGCTCTGCCTGCAAGCAGAAGGGGGTAGCTTCAGTCCAACCAGGGGGCACTTTGGCATCTGCCCCAACCAGCTGAATGCCAACCTGTGGGTGGACGCCCAGAGCACCTGTGAAAGAGAGTGTGAATCTGATCAGGTAAGAATGGATCCATCCCCTGGACTCAGCAGGATAACCTCTGTCACCTTTTGTATGGAATTTATTAGAATGTACTGTACTTAATTAGGTTCCTTTAAATGTAGGAGCAATATAACTACTAATGTTTGTGTTGAACATAACTACAATATTGGCCCAAGTTGCACTGCATTTGTAGCGCTTGTTCATGTGACTTTCATTCTACGCATTTTCCATGTACTGTGGATACATGTAAAACGGCATAAAAGTACAACACATTGAGGCATATTCAATTAGCGTTGCAGTCCGCGATTACACGCGGCTGCTCGTTTAAATTGACAATACGGTGCTGCAACTTCGTGGATTTTCCTTTGCAACCCTATGCGGTGCGCAAGGAAATACACAGTGTTGCGGTAAAGGAACTTCTGCAGCCGCGCGCTATGGCGCACAGCAAAACTAATTGAATATGCCCAAAAAATTATTTATGCTTCTTCCGTTGATGGTACAGTGCCATTTGTCCAGTTCCGCAGCTTGCACTTTTTATCTGTCATGGCACTTTTTTCATTAATTTCAGTGAATACAATTCTGGTTACAAAAAAAAGGGGAGTTTTCCTACACCAGTGTTGGCTAAACTGTGACACTCCAGGTGTTGTGAAACTACAAGTCCCAGCATACCCTTCCAGCAATTAACTGCTATATATTGGCAAAGCATGCTGGGACTTGTAGTTTCATAAATACCTGGAGTGTCACAGGTTAGCCAACACTGTCCTTCCTACACATTTATTTGGAAGCAAATATATATGTAAAGGAGTGTTCAGTTGGCACTGCCTTAACAACTCCATCACATGTGGGCAGGGGCGGATTGGGAACTTAAAGTGGCCCTGGAAAAAAGTCTGAAAGTGGCTTCATGTAAGTGGGGCCAAATAAATGGTAGGTGGGGTTCAGTACGTGTGTCCCAGTGTGCCTGCCCCTGTGTGTATGTGTGCCCAGTGTGTGTACCTGTATATGTGTGTCATGTTCACCACCTGTGGCTGCGGGTGATTTGAGCTCAGTTGCTGTTTATCTCCATCCTGGAATGCTGGAGGCCCTATTTGGGGGAAAAAAAAGGGTACATGAAATGTAGAAAACTTCAACCAGCCCTGTGGTGAATCAGTAGCACCCACATTTAATAATTAGGCCTCCTTCCAGCCCCAACATTAAAATAATAATATTCACATTTGATAAATAGATCTGTTTTCCCCTCCAACCAGCCCTGACAATAAATTAATAGTACATACAATTTATAAATTGCCCTCATTCCCAAACTCAGCACCACATTCAATTAATAGCTCCTAAACTACCCTTTCTTAAATGAATAGGCCCCACCAATAAATTAAATTGACCCACCATCACCCCACAAATAAAATATCGCCCATTAAATAATTATCTCCCTCCTAAACACCACCATTAATTTAATAGCCTATCTCCCAACATTATATTCTCTTCCATTCCTCCCACATTATATTAAAAAAACCCTTGACACAATATATATATTAAAAGCCCCCCATCACACTCACACACTATATTAACATACACTCCACCCTCACACTTAACTTGTTACATCCGCTGTGCGAGAGAAGCTGACAGCCTCTCTTGTCGTTCTGCATGTGTGTCTGTCTCCTCCTATCGGTGTTATAAACAGGAGTCACATGGGACGCACACCACGTGACAGGTGCCGTCCCATGTGACTCCTGTTTATAACACCGATAGGAGAAGGCAGCCACACACAGGGATTCGCGGCCGCATTAAAGAAGGTGGGACCCCTTCTGCTGGCACCAGGATCCGGGGGGGTGGGGTCTTACAAATATTTATATTTTTTTAAAAACCCCAAAAAAACATTCAGCGGCCTCCTTAGGCAAGTGGCCTACTGGGAAAACTCCAGGTAGGTTGTATGGCCAATCCGCTCCTGCATGTGGGGACCCAGGCTGGAATTTCCAATGACATCTATGGACACTACATAGCCACTTATAGCTTTGCCATTTCAACCCCTTACCTGCCTGAATAAACTTTTGAGAGATATATATATATATATATATATATATATATATATATATATACATACACACACACACACACACATACATATATAGATATATACACATATATACACACATACAGATATAGAGATATATATACACATACATATATAGATATATACAGGGGTGGATTGGGAATATTAAGTGGCCCTGGAAAAAAATCTGGAAGTGGCCTCATGTGGGCGGGACCAAATCAACTGTAGGCCGGGGCAAACACAAAAGCAGGAGGGATTAGTACAAAGTTGACTATGCCACCAGAGGGCTGTAAAGTGCTAGACTGCCCATTACCTACCACCCTTCCCTCTCACGGGACAGAGCTCTAAATCAGGATTGACCTGCTGAAATTGGGACATATGATTATTGGTTCACCCACATAATGGCTGCCTCCTCTGTGTACAAGTGATGGGTACACTAATACATAGAAAGTAGGATAAAATGAGCAACTAAATGTAGCAGTAGCAACCCAGTATCAGAGAATGTCATCACAATATACATATTCGTTTTTATTTAATAACATGGTGCAGAGGAACTGCCAATATAGAAAAATACAGTTGGCAGAGTGATGGGTACACTAATACATAGAAAGTAGGACAAAATGAGCAACTAAATGTAGCAGTAGCAACCCAGTATCAGAGAATGTCATCACAATATACATATTCGTTTTTATTTAATAACATGGTGCAGAGGAACTGCCAATATAGAAAAATACAGTTGGCAGACTGTCCTGCTCTCTCCTACCTGTTCTTGTTGCTTTCCCTACCTGTGGCTGCTGGTGTCTCTTGATCAGTTGCTGCTTGTCTGGATCCTGGAATGCTGGAGCCCTATTTGGGTAAAAAAATGAGTACATGGAATTTAGAAAACTCCAATGAGCTCCAGTGTTAAAACAATAGCACCCACATTTAATAAATTGGCTTCCCTCTAGCCCCAACATTAAAATACTAGTATTCACATTTAATAAATAAACCTATTTCCTTCCTTCAAATCAGCCCCAGCAATAAATTTAATAGCATTTACGTTTAATAAATATAGCCATTTCTCACAACCATGCCTGCATTAAATAATTCATATTCACATTTAATAAATAGCCCTCTTTCTCAAACTCAGCCAACCCCACATTCAATTAATAGCCCCAAACCACCCCATCTTAAAGTAATAGGCCCCGCTATTAAACACCTACCTCACACCCATATTACATTTCCACGAGCCCCCTTTGCCATCACACACCTTACATTCCCACAAGCCCCCTTGCCATCACACACACACACACACATTACATTGCCACAAGCCCCCTTTGCCAACACACAACATTGCCATCAGCCACCTCTGCTGCCCACACACACACATATAGTATAAATTCCCTAACACACAGACAGACACTCACACATCCCCCCAAAGGAGAATTTTGTTAGCAGCCAATTAACCTACCATTATGTTTTTGGCGTGTGGGAGGAAACCCACACAAACACGGGGAGAACATACAAGTTTCACACAGAAAAGCCCATTCTCAGGAATCGAACGCATGAACCCAGCGCCGTGATTCAGAAGTGTTAACCACTAAACCACTGTGCTGCCCCATATGACAATGTACAGTCTCTCTAGAAAGAAGGAGCATTATTGAGATGGCTATATTCTATATTATAATGTCTTTTTCATTTCATTTTTTTCCAGGATTGTGAAGCATTTGAGAAATGTTGCACAAATGTTTGTGGACAACACAGTTGTGTGGCCGCCCGTTACCCAGACTCCGGCCTGCCCGCTCTTGGTTCCCTCCGTCCTGCTACCTGTGCCGGTTTCTTTTGTGCTCAGCAGGGTTCAGTATGTGAGATGTGGGAAGGGCGTCCTGTTTGCCGGTGCCGGGAGCGATGTGGAAAGCAGCCAGGCTTTACTTGTGCCTCGGATGGGCTAACTTACTATAACAGCTGCTACATGGATGCTGAGGCTTGTGCCAGAGGCATCACGTTATTGGAGGTGCCATGCAAGTTTGTGTCATCCTGGCCTCTCACTACAGCAGTCCCTTCTGAGACCACCCCCCAGCCAACCCAAACTTCGACCCCTTTGGAAGTGCCTGTGCCTCCAGCACTGTATCATTCACCAGCCCCACAGACAGTGACCACAGGTGGAACTGTAGGGCTACAGTGTGAATCTAGTGGTCGCCCACCGCCTGAAATCCTTTGGGAGAAGTTGGGTGATGGTCCTGCTGCTCCATTGATGCGACCAGACCAGATGTATGGCAATCTAGTGGTGACCAATTCTGGCCAGCTTGTCATCTACAATGCTCGCCCAGAAGATGCTGGAATTTATGTTTGTATGGCCCGGAACTCGGCAGGACTCCTTCACGCTCAGTTCCCCCTTTCTGTTGTGATGAAAGGTACAACCCCAGTGAATGCAGCACACCCCTCTGAATGCCTAAAGCCCCCAGACCACAGTGAATGCCATGGTCCTCACGTACTTTACTGGTTCTATGACCCACAAAGTGGTGACTGCCAGACCTTCCTTCATAAGGGGTGTCCAGGTACTACTAATATCTTTCAGACTTATGAAGAGTGCCGGGCATCATGCCAGGCCAAACCACCTGATCCCTGTATGTTACCACCAGTAAGAGGTCCATGTAAAGCTCCAGAATGGAGGTGGGCATACAGTCCGCTCATGCGACAGTGCTTCTCTTTCATTTACAGTGGATGCCATGGAAACCAAAACAACTTTGAAAGCAGGCAGGCCTGTGATGATCGCTGTCCTCTGCCACGTGCCAAGCAATGCCAGGGATGTCACCAGCGAGGACGGCTCGCACCTAGTTTGTGCCGTAGTGACTTTGTGATTGTGGGAAGGCTGGAGGATTCTGGGGAGGAACGAGTGCTACGAGTTGTCCTTGTGGAGGTACTAAAGGATGACTACATGGGTCTCCGTCTTTTCCATACCAAGTACCTGGAAGTGACTGTGGGAGAGAGTGGAGGAGGGGGGTGTGCTTGCAGCAATCTTGCTGGTCCAGGGGACAGTCAGCTCTTGATTATGGGGTTGGTACAAGATGGCATGGCGTTATTGGGACCCTCTAGTTATGTCCGGCCTGCCAATGAGAAAAGGCTGAGAAAAGTCAAAGACATGCTTGAAAAGGGAACATGTCATATTCTGAACCGATTTCAAGACTAAGGGCTAGATTTACTAAGCTGCGGGTTTGAAAAAGTGGGGATGTTGCCTATAGCAACCAATAATATTCTAGCTGTCATTTTGTAGAAAGTAGTAAATAAATGAAAGCTAGAATCTGATTGGTTGCTATAGGCAACATCCCCACTTTTTCAAACCCGCAGCTTAGTAAATTTAGCCCTAAGACAATATGACCCAATACATGTTCTAGAAAATAAACCTCTCAGCTGTGCACTCATGGTCCAGTTGCTATAAGGATATTGATAACACATTTTGACAACATCCATATGACAATATTATAATGGATACCAAAGTTGTAATCAATAAAAAACATATGACAGTGTACCTATTGCTTACACACAGTGAAGGCAGCCATTTTATGGGCTGAACCAATATGGAGCCTATCCGCTCACTAGGAACCAGGGACATCACTGAGAGACAAAGTTCCTAGTGAATGCATAGCCTGTGTTTTCATGGACCAATCTACAAAATGGCTGCCTCCACTGCATGTAGGTGATTTGTTGTTTTTTTTTACAGTTGATAAGCTGTTGCTCACAGACACATTAAATCACTTGTGGCAGTCATAGGTGCTATATTATATATATATAAGATATTTTCAACTGCATTTTGCGTGTGTCATCTACAGCTTCATTTTACCTAAATTTCTGGTGCCACAAAAAATTAAAATGCTCATTTTTTACTCATTCATGTTTGTCTTTCTGTAAAATACACAGAATAAGAGAGACCAGGTGTATGCATAGTACAGTACTAATCATTTCCAAAAACTGATTGACATGGACACTAGATTTGTATTCACATTATCCAGGTACATTTCAGTCCATGCGGCCTGTTCCAAGATTAAGTGTAAAGCAGACGGATATTTTATTTGGAGCTCTTTGCTCCCTATCCAGTGAAAAGCACTTTGAAAGATGAATAATTTCAGAATGTTATTTAATATGAGTAACTAAAGATTGTCCACATAACGTACCATCAGCCACATGTACATAACTTTCCTTTATATCCGTAAAGCAGTGTAAAGAAGCTATAGAAGTACCAAAATTGGCCACAGTGGGGTGCACCATACCTAAAGTACCGTTCTTCAGTGTGCAGAGAAAAATCACTGTGCAAAGGATAAAAGTGATTATTTATTTTGAATAACTTTAAAGAACTGTCTTTCCAATCTTTTAGAAGTATATTGTCACACTTAAATGCAGAAATCACAGCTAAGGAGCCAGGAATACGGTGAAAAACACAATGTTTATTGCTTGAAAGTACAAACCGGATGGTGTAGGAATGAGGATTGCAGGGAGATGCAGAAAGCAAATACCAGGAACACGGCTGATAAAGGTAAGAGGGTAATGTGAAGAGATCCCAGGGAACAGGTGAACCCGCAGCACAGCAAGGAACAGCACAGCAACAACAATGACCAGCAACAGGAGAGGAAGAGAGACAGGTATAAGTAGTGAACACCCAGGAGCAGGAGATAATTAGTGAGACAGGTTACCCCCTAGTAAAAAACAAAGGAAAAGGCACAATAGCAGCACCTCTGGTGAACAAAGGCACTGCCATATAACATAATACAAGTCCAAGGTCCTGGAGGCAGGAGCTGCCAATAAGCAGCATGCGATGCAGAGGGCTGCAGGCAGATCCTGACATATATTTTACATGTTTTCACGCAAGTGTTCAGAATTACAGATCCAATTGGTTAGGGTAATTGGCCTTTTGTGATATCACAGACCTACTTTTACATAAATTGATGTTCTTACAGGGAGAAGAATGGGTGTTTGGTCCAAGATAGCAGCATAAGTGGAGTAGCAAAACGTTGCACCAGCCATATTCCATTTAGCATGGTGGGATTATTTATAAATGAGCTTGTGGGGTTGAGAAGGCATATTCAGAGAGTTAATGGTTAAGTGAACAGCATTTTCCTGCTCAGATAAAGGTTTGAATTCTCTGAGGTGATGGAAACCCAAACTTGCAATTATACTTTTTTTATTTAAGCTCTTTATTTTGAATGGACACATGTAGTAAATACACTCACTATGGGAAAGAAGACAACATGTACAAGGTCCATATTTAAAAATATTTTTGAACAAACAGTATAATCATACAATCACAATTTTGGGAGGGAGGGTAATTGGGGGAAGTAAAATAAGGGGGGAGTGAGGGGAGAAGAGCACAGAATAGGCATTAGGTACATTTTGGGAAGGGGTGCATAGTCAAGAAGAGGGGGAAAGCACCTAAATGTATGATGGGTAGGACGTCTCTGGCTTTCTCTAACGAGCCAGGGGAACCAAACTTGATTTAAAAGGTCTGGTCTATCATGGAGGTAGTAAGTGATCGTTTCCATGCATGCGATTGGCCAGATACGGTTTTAGATCACTGGAAGAACAGGTGTATCTGCTTGTTTCCAGTGGGTCGCGTTCCCCATCTTGGCATCTGCTAGCACGTGTGAAGCAAGTTTTGTCGATTGTCTAGAAAGGGTCTGAGGGGAATAGGAAAGGAGAAAGACCGAAGAATCTTTAGGAATCCAAGCTTCCATCATGGAGTTGAAGATTGCGTGTATTTTGTCCCAAAACATTGATATCTTAGGGCAGGTCCAACAAATATGAAAGAAAGTTGACCACAATTCCTCCAGAAGCTGGGTCAGCAGTGGGGAACATTTTATTCAGCTTCCCTTTCAAGTTAATGTCTCTGGTGAAGTTCTGAGGACAAGCCTAAGAGTAGGTTACAGATTGACGAGATCATGCCCAGTCCGAGTGGGTTTCAAAGGCAGGTTGTCTCAAATGGGGTTAATGAGAGGAAAGAAAAATAGGGGGTGGGAGGAGTGAATGGGCAATATGTCGAATTTGAAAACATTCAGAGAATTTCAGGATTAGTAGAGGCTACTTTTGTCTAATAACATCTAGTGAAGTTAGAGGAGAATTACATTTAATACCCACTTTGGACCAATGTTCGGAGAATTCAGGAGTACAACCTGGCGGAAAGAGGGAGTTATCCCACATAGGGGTGATAGGGGATATAGCGGTGTAGAGGTTGAACTTATGAACGTAGATGTCCCACACTTTTAGTGCAAATCTAAGGGTAGGTAAGAGATAAGGAGTAATATGCTTACGTTTTTTGGCAAGGACCCAAAAGGAGGAGAGAGCTAAGAATTTGACTTCAATATCCACCCAGGCGATAATGTCAAAGGTCACTCCTACATGAGCTATTTGTGGAGCCCAACAATAGGGCTTGACATCTGGAAATCCTCCTACTAAAATAGATTTTTTTTTTAAGATTTGAATGCTGGATATATGGGGGCTCGTTTGAGAAGCTCTGCTACAGTTCTTTAACCACCGAGTGTGGGACAGCTAGGGGGAGGGTCTAGAAATGATATAGGAGTTTAGGAAGAATAATTTTAATAGCTATGATCCTACCCAGCCACAATATTAACAAGGGCTTCAAAGAGGAAATATTGTTAATTATTCTGTTCAAGAGTCGGGGGAAAATATCCTTGTAAATTGTCTAATAAGAGGAAGTTATTAAGATTCCAAGACATTTAATTTTTTGGGGCTGCTATTTTAAGTGGAATGATGTTACAAGTTGCTCTTTATCCTGTGGACGAAGGTGAAGTGTAAGAGCTTTTGACTTTGATAAATGTATCTTATATCCAGGGACCCTGCCGTAATTATCCATTTTATAGAGATTTCGGTGAGCAGTCCATGCTTGGGTGAGAGAAAGGAGAATGTCTTTCGTGAAGAGGGAAAGTTTATAGTTAGAATCCCCACATTCACTCCTTTAACTCCTTCACTCCTCCAACTTGCGATGCTCTGATCAACGTAGCCAAGGGTTCAATCACCTACGCAAACACAAGTGGAGACTGGACAGCCCTCTCTTGTGCCATTTTGATTATATTAGAGAGACAGCCCTTTATCAAAACTCTCGACACTGGTGAGAAACACAGGGCTTTAATACTGGTAAGAAAATCACCACGTAAACCAAATTTATTTTAGAGTCAGAAACATAAACTTCTACGATATCCTGTCAAAAGCTTGCAACGATATTTTGATTGCAGGAGTTTTGCTGTTGAGGATTTCAATACTATAGTCCTCCATGTATTGTTCCTAGCCTGACATCCAGGGTTTAAACCCACCCGGTCAAGGTGAATCAGTGGGTTGAACTCGATTTATGCGGGTGGTCAAAATTTTAGAAAACAATTTAATGTCATTGTTTAGGAGGGATATGGCCCTGGAGCTATCACAGCTACGTGGGTACATTCCCTCCTTGTGAATGATTCTCGCTTCAAGCATGAAAGTGAAGGTAGGGGCTAGATAATCAGCACATTTTCTATAGAAAGCTGCTGAAAACCCACCAGGTCCAGGAGATCGGCCAGATTTCTGGTCCTCGATCAAGTGGGTTATTTCTTCAGTTGCGATTTCAGTTGTGCTGCTCCATGTCGGGAAAGTTGTGGGAGATCTGTTCTTAGAAAGTCATCGATATATTGATTGATCAGGGCGTGGAGGCTCAGGGTGGAGAGGCAGATTGTATGAATTGGAGTAATATTTATGGAATTAGTTTGTAATAGCATTTGGATAATGTGTGACTGTATTAGTAGGAGTCTTAATGACAAGGAGGTTACGGTTAGCGTGTCTGGACGGAAGTCTAGACGTCATCGGCTTTGCCACCTTTCTCATAGGTTTGCTGCAACCATATGAGTTTATGGGCTGTTTGCTCTGATACTATTAGATTTAGATCCCCTTTAATAGTCCCGATTCTCCGCAGGATGCCCAGATCAAGGGATTGAGGGATGTTGTGTTTCAAGATCTTGAAGTTATTTGGAAATCTGTGTTATTATAAGCAACGTTGCCTTCTAGAAGCCATGTCTATTAAATGGCTTGTGATCTCCGCTTTGTGAGCCTCCCACAGAGTTCCAGGAGTCATGTCAGGGGTGTCACTATTGGTGATGTAATCATCCAGCAACTCTCTGATTATGAGAATGGTCTGCGAGGTATGAAGCAGGGGCCCATGATATCTCCAGGAGGAGGAGAATGGGAGAGTGGCCAAATCTGAGACATCCACAGCGGCACATATACTTTTAGCAGTGGTAAATAAAGAATCAGCACACCAACATGTGTTCAACAAGTATTTGTGTTTTAATCAGACATTTCGGGGAGCAGGGGTACCACATAGTAAAATACTATTTCTTACATTATTACACCAAAAACCACCAGCCCTGGGTGATGTGAGAAGCTCCAGTGCGATCAGCCCAAGGCTAGTTATCCCTAGTGTATATTGATGCAGACACAGCCTTACACACTATTTCCATTAACGTGTGATCTAACATATGCGCAATTCAAAATGACAGTTTCTGTGGACTGCATTTTCTGCTTACTTTTAGGGACGCACAATTGCACTCAGCTCTAAGGGAATCCCATTATCTATACTTTTATTGAGATGCAATTTTGCACCTTCCATGCACGCGGAAAAGCACATTTCTAGGAGCACTTTGAACAACGTAAAAAAAACACACAAAACAAAACATTCAAACACACAACAGTAACATTTATGATCCCTCACACGATTCATTTAAACAAGGTCAAACCGAGCAGTATTTTAGGAGAAACAGTTAAATTAAGGAAGGGAATGGTCGTAAAGTGGAGATAGATTGAACTTTGACGGGATGTCTCCACTATTTCCTGAGTATCCGCCAATGTACGACCAAATTCATTTTACCGGATATTTCCATAGACCAGGAATCGTGTGTGCACTATAAAACTAAACAGAAAAATAGACGTACTTGGAGAGTAAAGGACCCATGTGTATTCACTTTATCCTGTGGTCTATGAACAAACCTCAAAGGGTGGGGAATTGGCAACTGAATAATAATAATGATGTATTCTAATTGAAGGCAGTAAAAACTCCTTTATCACATAAGCATTTACCTGTAGTAACACATATATAAAAATAAAGTAACATTGAGGACTGCTACGTCAGACATTTAAGATTGTACACATAAAGAGCATCTGTGTACCTACATACCTTTCACCTACACACAGAGGCTGTGTTTTTATGTACTGAACCATTAACAATTCATTACACATTCATTACAGGTCACTGATTCCTAGTGAATTAACAGACTGAATTCTTAGAATGAAGCCCCGATGGTCTGTAGGTGGTGGAATTAGACATTTAAAGATCACCATGTATTATTATTCATACGTGTCTAGTGCCAGATTTAATAAAAACAATTAAAGCATGACCATATAGGCACCTATATAATAAGGACACCTCAGCCATGGCACGTTACTCACTCCATTACTGTTTTTTACTATGTACATACAATAAATCCAAGCACATAGCAACACTAATGCATGTACACAACAAAGCAACCTCATCAGCAGCCTGCATGGGTGAGAAGGCCAATAGGATACGCTGCTTCTTTCCACACAGGTAACCCCGGGTCACACCTTACGGAAGATCAAACACTTGTTATTAGCCGGCATGTCCACCTGTAACACAACACACACAGTCTGGGATCAGTGGCACAAATGTTTGTGTGTCACAAGATGGCCGACTGACATTGGCTAGTCGTGGTCATGTGACGAGGGAGGGAGACTGCAGACTCAATCTGTGAACTCCAAAGTACAGCACTGAGATGCCATTGTGTCTGTCAATGTGAGTTATAACATTAATCGGTTCACAGGGTTATGCAGCTTTGTCCTGGTAGATTATTAATCTTAAAGTGTCAGGGTGTTTGTGTCAGTCTGATTGTCAGAGTTCACGTTCTCTATGTGTCTGTATGGAAGGGTGACTGTATACAGCCTCTATGACACATCAGTGTGAAACAATAGGACTATCTGAGGAGGAGGCCATACCATTCTCTCCAGCGTCAGCCCACAGCTCTTTGCCAGCTCCTGCAAATGTGAGGTGTCCCAGATTCCCCAGTTTGGATTGCTGCAAAACAAAAGCATATCTCAGCTGGTACTGCAACATAAACATATAGGAAACTGTAGCACTGGGAGTATAGGGTAAGAATGTGCAGGATTAGAGTTCTATATAACCATTCAGAATAGGAAGCACATGCAATAAACCTGGGATGTGGTGTAAGCCGTCAGTATTGGAAGGAGGTGTGATACATTAAAGTGCACTGGTCACCTACCAATATTCAACCAATCAATTCACTAAGACCTAGTGACATCACTCCATGCCTCAGTGATGTCACTAGTTATTAATACATTGATAGGCTGCATTCTCATGAACATTGGTTCAGCCACAAAATGGCTGCCTTCAGTGTGTGTAGGTGACAGGTGCACTTACAGTAACATTGCAGCAAAGAGATGCTGTTTCTCCTTTTTTGTTACCCAGAAAAAGATATAGGGGGAATTTCATAGTCTAACCAAACTTTAGAGAAGATACAGGAAGAGAACTTTGGACCAGGATGTGGCATGAGGTACCAATATAGGAATTGCAGATATTTTAGACTAGGATGTGGTGTGAGAATTTGGATTTGAGTGGAAACAAAGGAATAGGTTTGTGATCCAGTATTCGTACAGGAGTAGCAGAGGCATGAGGTGCAGTATAATGTATTAGAACAGGAATAGCAGAGCGATGACACTGGAATGTGTTATGAGGTATTAGTGCAGTAAGAGCGGAGGGGTAACACTAGGAAGTGGTATGAGGTATTAGTGCAGTAAGAGCGGAGGGGTAACACTAGGAAGTGGTATGAGGTATTAGTGCAGTAACAGCGGAGAGGTAACACTAGGAACTGGTATGAGGTATTAGTGCAGTAAGAGCGGAGGGGTAATACTAGGAACTGCTATGAGGTATTAGTGAAGTAACAGGAGAGGGGTAATACTAGGAACTGCTATGAGGTATTAGTGAAGTAACAGGAGAGGGGTAATACTAGGAACTGCTATGAGGTATTAGTGCAGTAGCAGCGGAGGGGTAACACTAGGACCTGGTATGAGGTATTAGTGAAGTAACAGGAAAGGGGTAACACTTGGATATGGTATGAGGTATTATGAGAAATAACAGAATATATGCAGAGTTTTACCTGTTTTTCAAACTCTGGTGAAAATCAATATTACTCTGTGGGGTGAGGACGCCATTTACAGAGTATGGCTGTGAAGAAAACAAGTAGAATTATTAGTGAATTAACACATGGTTAGCGCATTTCAAACGCTGCCTACAGTGGATAATTCAGCTCCATTCTGCCTTTAACTGGAATACTTTAGGATTAACCTGCCTGATCTGATAATGTAAAACACAATGGAGATTTTTAACAATGGCTTCATTCTCCAAAGGTAAGTGTTAGGTTTTCAGACTGCAGAATATCCCTTTATTTACCATTAAACTATTTAAAAACAAAAGCTGGGATGTGCATATTTGCCTCAGACTCCAGCTTGATCTGTCCAGTTACCACACATGTCCTGTTATAGATGATGTTACTTCAGATTGTCAGCTATTTTGTTTATACTTTGTAAACTTTTTTACACAACATTGTAACTGCATCCCTGGTACGAAGTATTTTTACTGCCTTTATTAAATGTAACAAATAACAAACGGGTGATTTTCTACATAAACATCCTCTCAGATAATGAGGGTAAGGTGGTTTTGGCAGGATTACAAGTAACACATATATAAAAACAGTTTAGATAAGTTTAGAATATATGGATTTCACCTCTAACATCTAATTTGCCACAACCGGTTCGGAAATAAACAAACTTGTGTTTCACACCTTTATAAAATTAATTACAATTTGCTGTGGATGTGGTCATAGGCAGAAAGAAATTCCCTTTTAACTGGCTGTAAATGCTAGACAGAACATAATACTGCCTATTACACAATAATATAACTGCAGCATAGACAGAACTTAGCGGTAGAGAGGTGCGTCTTACCCCATAGGTGAGGAGTACACCGCCAGACTGCAGGACATGTCCAGCCCCGTTAAACAGACCCTGTTGGTATAAATAAAAGTAGTAAGAACACATGACAAAAAGGTTACTAACGGATAGGTTTGTATGAGTACAGAGTATTACTACAGAATAGTGTGCGAGAGAGAAGTAGTGTGAAAATTGAGCGAAGAACGATGGTCTTGGATGGAATTAGAATGTTATGATAAAGAAGTAATTTGAGGTTAGATTAAAGTCCCATGTAATGGAGTGTGGTGTGATAGATACAAGGTATATTGAACAATTACAGAATCTAACCAGAACCATGGTCCTAGCACTAATAAACATGCGGTTCTTTCTAAAATTTACGATCTCATTCACGACCGGTCCGTGTGAACTTAACTTGATGCCGTAAGCCTAAAAACAAGTGATCCCTAGGCGAAGGTGAGCAGAAATGGCTTAACCACAAGACATCTCAGGCTATGGTAGGCTGGCCACAAAACTGGAAACTGGATTTATTCCAGCTACATCATTGACTTTTTAAGGGATTCTCATCAAACACAACTAATCTGAAGTCTATGCAACCCAGCTACACCAAAATAAGAGAATTGAGGGGACATTTAAGAAACTTTATGCACAGGAAAACTGTGGTGTTGCCCATAGCAACCAAGATCAGATTGTAGCTATCATTTCTGTAATGAAATTTAGAAAATAAAAAGTATCTGGTTGCTTTGGGTGCCAAAATACATGAGTAGCAAAATACATGAGTAGCAAAATACATGAGTAGCAAAATACATGAGTAGCAAAATACATGAGTAGCAAAATACATGAGTAGCAAAATACATGAGTAGCAAAGGCAATAATGAATTCAAACATTCAAGAAGCATTAATGCATTATTAGCATGAAAGTAAGCATAATACTGTACATAAGACATAATAGGTAAGGTATATATAGCAAACAGGATATACAAGAGCACATAGGTGGACGAGGTGGGAGCAGATCTATGCTTTACAATGGTTGGAAAAATAAGATATTAAGAGGCTCATAATACATCCTGATCCAGCTCCAGGTTATAGAAGGTCATTTTAACAAATCTACAAATGGATGGGTAATGATATAGACCAGGGTGGACAAAATAATGTACAATTCAGGAGTCATTCAGAAACATCTAGGAGCCAGGAGTATCTCTTAAAGAGCCATGGGAGATGAACCCATTAATCTCAGTATAAATTACTCCCAAAATTTAGATGGCAGTAGTAATTTTTTAGGTGCATTGGCTACTGGGATTTGCCCATCCCCGATACAATGTGAACAACTGCACAGGAATAGGAGTTATACAACTAACAATAATATAGTGGGTGAGAACCACCTTCATGCAGGAACAAGTTACGACCACTGAACAAGTTTGTGTACAAATTACAGGGACATATTACATTACTATTCTGATTGGTTAGCCAAGTAGTGAATGGTCCACTTGACCGCTAAAGGTACGGGGGAAGGGGCACCAACCAGTTTAGAGGGCACTACCCTGGCATTACAGTGAAGACTTTCACTCACTCCCTGCTTAATGTTTCCAGCTTCATTAATTAAATAGTGTATGCAATTCATCACCACTACCAACATAATCCCCCCTGGTCAGTTATCCAGTTGCTCTTTCCAAGTCACTGCCCATAACACAGAATAATAGTGTAGATTAGCCTCCAGCAGTAAGGGACTAACAGAATTACAAGACACCCAGCGACGTTGGCGTTATCTGTACACCTCTTGGCTAAGGCTGAAACTAGCTGCAAATGTTTCCATCCAGCCAATAAGATATTGTACAAGATTCTGGAGGCATTTGATTTCCTATATGGGAGGACTATGCACTGATACAGGGATAGACTTTAGGGATCACACAGCTTACAGTTCTAACTTAACAACTAATTAACCGCGCTGCACACTAGAAGGGATATACCAGAACCCTACAGTTATTGCTAACTAATAAAGAACATTGACTATTTTTAGTACAGAGGATATACACAGCAAATAGAAAGTTTGTAACCTGGGTACAGCTGGGATCAGAGATATGGATCATGTTGATGGAGACAACCATTTGCAGTGAGTTAGACTCCAAGCCCCATGTCCTCCAGCTCTGGGAGGCGTCCAAAGTGCGGGGCTGCTCCACATTTATAAGAGATCCTTTAGAGATATATTCAGAAATACTGCAGGGAAGTGACAAGATGATTAAAAACACTTTAATATTCATGCAACATTATCTATTCTTCGTGTGTGTGTGTGTATATATATGTAAATATATATATATATCATATGACATTACTTTTCAAAATGATTGGGTATTGAGACAAAGTTCAGGTTTTGCAAACACATTATGATGAACCCTTATCAAGAACAATGGAGCAAGAGGACTTTGCAAAAACTTTTAATAAGTTTACTACAATTGGAAAAGTTGTAAGATTGGCTGTGAAAATTGGTGGTTTAAAACAAGCCTGGCTTCAATGGAAGAATTATATCTCACCCAACAATACAACACACTCAACATGGTGTAATCATTGTCAATTGACTCCCCCCACCCCACCGAGCCATTGTCACGTGTCCTTGTTACCTTTCACCCGGTCACATGACTGCCTTGTGGTCACATGACTCCCCATGTGGTCACATGACTTACCTACGCAGACAGCGCTGGTCCACCTCGGTCGGGGTCCAGCGCACGTTGGGCAGAGCCCGGGCGAAGTGGGCGGTGTGCTGCCCGGAGCCAGATGCCACCTCCAGCACACGGACCACAGGGGCAGTGGGGTTTATGTATTGCCGCAGGACCCCAAGGATCGGGTCCTTGTTCCTGTCCGCGGCGGCAGCCACCAACATCTTCCCCAGGCTCGCTGTGTCTCTCAACCTGTGCGCCAGATTAATGGCGGAACTAAAACTCCCAGAATCCCTCGGGACAAGAGAGACATTCTGCTTTAAAGGGCCCTCCCTGCCTAGAGATAATTATCTTCACATATTCATATTCACTGCTGCCTGAAACAGATGTGGTAACATGCAGCTCCTCCACAACTATTGGTGTATGGGCAGTAGCATGCTGGAACTTGTAGTTCTACATCATCTGACAGTTTACAAAGTGTAATTTTTCCTTAACATTTGCACAGTTACTGACTGTCCAAATTTTACATTTATTTTTTGGTACTTGGAGATAATTATCTTAATATTCCTTGATTACAAAATTAAATAAAATAAAAGTGTTATTAGATGTTTACAACACAACAAAGGAACTTGTGTACATGTAGATTTATGTAACAAAACTAGTAAGTGAAAAATATTTGACAATGTCTTAAACCAAAGTTTCAATCCTGGCAGGAGAGCTGTGAGCAGATGTCATCTCAAAGTGCTCCTGGTTCACAATGCCTCTATATAGCTGCTAAACAGGTCATGCTGGTGCTGCCATACTCACAAACGGGCCTATTTATCAAAGATCCCCCCCCCTGTAATTTAGAGGTAAATCCCCGAAAACTGCTGTTTTCGGGGATTTACCACTAAATTACTATGTATTATCCTAGCATTGCTATCTGCTGCTTTACTTCTCTCCTCGTTTTACTGAGCTCTCCCCATAACAGTGTATGGGAAGTGCTCAGTAACGCTATGTACCAATGGCCGGTACTTAGTTTTCAATCATGGTAATGTACGCCATCTGAAGCTGGCGCACATTACCATGATTGAAAACTTTCACTGAAAACAGCTCTGCTCTGAAGAGCGGAGCTGCACAGCGCATGTGTGGAGGGATCACATGATCCCTCCATACACGCCTCAGGTTCCTTCACTCGGGGATCTCTGCGCATGCCCGAGTTTACCGGTCGGCGCATGCGCATAGGGATTGAAAGAGGGGTGATCAGCACCACACAGGGAGGAGAAGAGAAGACCCAAGTGAGAGGTAAGTGTTAATCTTCACAGGAGCAGCCATTTTTTGGAACGGCTGTTCCTGTGCTGATTTTTTGATACATATGAGGAACTTTTCAATCCACATCTATGCGATGAGGATTGAAAAGTTTCAATCATATGTTGCAGTGATTGGTAAATAGACCCCAAAGAGACAGTGGAAGAAGATTTTGAGTCTGTGTAGCATATTGGTGGTGCAGCTGCGCCCCCTCAGAGACCCCGATCCCTATTGTTGAGGCTGCTGCCCTAATTGCTGTGGCACTGCTCGATTGGCAAAGGGCAACCACTAAGTCAGCCTTAAGAGAAGAGTGGGTTTCCACCGAATGCTCTGTACAGCGCTGTGGAATTAGTGGCGCTATATAAATAAACGATGATAATGGCCATTTTTGTGGAAATGTATCTCTTGAAATCATCATAATCATGCTAGAGCCATCTAGTGGACCTTTCCAGTCATTACCCTGCCCTTTTCCAAACTTGGCTTTGGTAATTTTCGTAAGGCAGAGTAACCTAGTTGGAAATTTTGGTAATTGCAAATCCTATTTAATATTTATTTTATAACTTATTTAAATAGCACTAAGATATAACAGATGTCCCTGCTTAGACATCCCAACGTCTATCCAGGCAAATTGGGACAAAAATAAGCCCATGCCAATATGCTCAAACCTGCCTACTTTTCAGTCAACCACACACATTTTCTGTCAAAAGCCACTCCCCATAGACAATGTCTTTTTAGAGGACCATGAATTGGGAAAGTTGGAGGTATGCCTACAGTCTTAAGATCTACCATGCACACGCACATACATAACTCCCAACATGTAGAATCACAAAATTGGACAAACTAAGCCCAGCTTCTGATCCACAAACCCCACTCACAAATTTAGGTAATGTTCCACCCACTTTTTGTTAAGCCCCACCCCTTTTACAACCTGCTAATCAGGATGTCCCACCAAAATCTGGAGGTATGTGGGCATATGAACCTACCAGTATGGGGTGTTTTTTTTTATTCCAAAGTATTTGCTAAATCTGCTATAGATCTATTAGTATTTGATAAAAGGAGGAGTTGGGAATGTGCAAACATTTTTTTTAACTTCAATAGTATTTTTATTATTAATTTTTCAAAAATTATGGGGTACAGAAGGAAGAAAAGGGATGGGGGGTAAGGAAAGGACACAAAATAAAAAGGGGAAGGATTGCAGGGGTACATAGTGGGGGGAACACATTAAACAATTCTGCTGTTAAACCATATTGAACACATGAGGGAGGGAACCTAATAGGATCCCTTCCAATTCGTGAAAGTTACACTGGTCGAATGGTCACCATGGAACTACTAATAGGGACATTGGGGAACTTCGCTAAGTGTAGGAGATGCAGGTAGTAAATCAGAGTCTATTCGGTCTGGACGCGCTCCCTCTCCGTCCGTAACATACACATGCCAGCTGAACCACTTCATTATCGGGGACGAGGTGGCAGTGGAGTAGGGCATCCCCTCTGTCTCCATTTCAAAGCTGAATTGCACCTTGGCCACTACTTTCGATATCAAGGGTATCTGTGGTGACTTCCAACCTTGAGCTAAGGAGGCTCTTGCGGAAATCAGAATATGACTAAAGACATATTTAGCATGTGATGGAAACTGAGGGGGGGGGGGCAAACATTTTTTAAATATCCGCTAGATGTGCTAACAGCCAATCAGAAGGCAAACTTGGGGGAGAAATGGAACATTTCAATAATATTTATCACAGGCAACCACTCAGGCAGTGAAAAACCGAAAAAACAGGAGCAAGTCACCGAATCATCTTATATGTAAGCTCAGCTTGTTAAGTTCTATCTCTATAAAACCTGCAAGCGGCACTGGTTATATGAAGAGAAGTTACAATTGGTGCAAATATTCAGCTGAGTAATAGTGACTAGCAGACTCTGAGCAGGTGCTGCATTCCATAAAAAATAAATAACTATCTTTCAAGACTTATAATAATTTTACTTTCCGTCTGGATTTTTTTAAAACCGTATTTGGTCCTCATTAAAATCACCAAGATTATCCAGAAATCTGTGTAAGTGGCTACTTTAAAGTTTGTGAACATGTTTTGCACCAGTTTTTCATAATTGTCTGCTTTGTGGTTACCCAAGAAGTTCTTGACAACTGAGACATAACTTCACCAGGCAGAAGCTTCAACACCATTCAGAAATGTTGTGAAATTTGGATCCTTGATAAGTTTACGGATTTGAAGGCCACCAAAGATTACAGCTTTTAGTTTTTCCATACTTATATTCTATATATGTATTTGAAGCCATCGCCTGCCGTGTGTCCAAGGCCTTAAATTGTTTAATTAGTCCCAGCTTAATATGGAGTGGTGGGAGAATGATTTTCTTAAAACACTGTATATATAACTACAACCACTCCGTATACACAACTTGGCTTATTTACACTAATGACATGTATACAAATATATTACGCACACAATAGACAACGTGTACCAGTCAACTGACTGCTGGCTGGGTGACCAAATGTGTGTCTCACCTTCTAGAATGTTCTGGTAGCTTCCCATATGCACGCACTATAGCTAAGTTCCCTATTAAATAAGGGTATCCATTATCATCATCATTACCATTTATTTATATAGCACCACTAATTCCACAGCGCTGTACAGAGAACTCACATCAGTCCCTGCCCCATTGGGGTTTACAGTCTAAATTGCCTAACACACACGGGTCAATTTGTTAGCAGCCAATTAACCTACCAGTATGTTTTTGGAGTGTGGAGGAAACCGGAGCACCTGGAGGAAACCCACGCAAACATGGGAAGAACATACAAACTCCACACAGATAAGGCCATGGTCGGGAATTAAACTCATGACCCCAGTGCTGTGAGGCAGAAGTTCTAACCACTGAGCCACCGTGCTGCCCTATTCGTTATCTCAAGATAACGAGCCAATTTGAAAATACTACTTTTATTTTTTAATTCAGCAAACACAAAATACCCTAAATTTGTTCAAATATCGTTGGCAGCTAAAAATATTTTTTTTACGTTGTGTAATTTGTAGTTTGTTTTATTAGACATAGTTGCCTACTCTCTAGGAATGTCCCAGATTAGGGCGAGACCTCCCAGACTATTGAGAGAGCAGATAATTCTCCCAGATAGCTCTTATCTTTTGCAAGATGGTCGGGAACACCACCCTGGACAGTGAAAACAGGTTTGACAGGGACGGGATGATGCAATGAGAGTCATCACTTTGCCTTGCCTACTAATCCCCTATACCCATGGGTCTGTGGTGGTTTCTAAATTCTTTGTGCAGTATAAAACTGGGGCAAATTAGGACATGCCCCTGATCCACCATAGCCATTTGCTTCTAGACCACACCCCTCGTCTACCTATGGGCTGCATCGTTTTCAGTCGTTAGATCTATGAACTGTCCTCTACAATAATTAATACTATTTGGGTGTATCCTATATTCTTTCCTGGATGTGGCTTAGGTTATAAATAAATACTAAAAATAATCATAATAAAATGATTCTGGTCCTCCCTTCTTGTAGTCTCCAATATGATTGCTAAACAGAATAAATGTGATTTAAGCTGACTACAAACATGGCAGTTTTGTTTGCTAAATTGGATAAAATCATTGAATTTCAGACCCCACAATGATGTTCTGATCTGATCGGGTGGAATGTTAATCAGACAGGAAAAACTAGCTGTC
The DNA here is from genome assembly GCF_038048845.1 of Mixophyes fleayi. Classification (NCBI taxonomy): domain Eukaryota; kingdom Metazoa; phylum Chordata; class Amphibia; order Anura; family Limnodynastidae; genus Mixophyes; species Mixophyes fleayi. Next base: position 26,448,534 of record NC_134408.1, on the reverse strand, counting down.
CGATGATCACAGTGTGCAATCCTCACTAGTCTAGACAGGAATAATATGGTCAAAGTGGGTGGCCAAGTGGTTAGTACTTCTGCCTCTCAGCACTGGGGTCATGAGTTCAATTCCCGACCATGGTCCTATCTGTGTGGAGTTTGTATGTTCTCCCCGTGTTTGCGTGGGTTTCCTCAAGGTGCTCCAGTTTCCTCCCACACTCTCTGTCTGTCTGTGTGTATGTTAGGGAATTTAGACTGTAAGCTCCAATGGGGCAGGGACTGATGTGAATGAGTTCTCTGTACAGCCCTGCGGAATCAGTGGCGCTATATAAATAAATGGTGATGATGATGAAAGTGTAGTTTTTATATTGGTACTTCACTGGATTTGATTGAACTGGTATTGGGTATTGGGTACCTCAGCTGCCGTTGCAGCACAAGAGGGATATTCAATGCAATGACTGAAATGATAGCCGGTTCATTAGTTATATCTATCAGCCCCAAGTACAAACAAATCTGGGGGTCAAATGTATCTCTTATTTCAGGATGAATAAAGTTTCTTTGTATTATTAAATATTACCCTGCAATGGTATCAGTTGTTGAATGGCTATTTTACACTCTTGGGAGCTACAATTCATTCTGACTTTTTCATAATTTTCATAATAATGTAGCCATAATGTAGGGTGGCTCTAGTACACAATCAAGATACTGAATACAAAAAAAACCTAAATATTACAATTGTTATTTAGGTTTTTTTTTTTCCCCCTTTAAATCAAAATAAAATTGTTCTCATTGCAAATACTTTTTGTTTGTGTCTGATACAGAGTCTGAGATAGTATGATGTGCTGTAATGTAAGCAGAGGGGAGGCTTCACATTGTACCTCTATACTGCATTTGGTAACATAATCCTGAAAAGCCAAATAACTTGTTATGTTTGGCACAGAGAATGGCCCCTGACAAAATATTCTTTGAGTATCTGAAGTGTTTGTGACAAAAAAACTAATTGTTCCCAGAATCCCCCAAACACTGGCTGTGAATGATGCACTCTGGGAAATGCAGACTTTTCCATTTCCAAGGACGTCCTTCATCAAAGGTCATTTAAGACATGTCTTTTGCATTGTCATGATGAAAGTGGTTAATGTGCAATTTTCCACCATCCTTAGTGACTCTATTTTCTTTGGAAATGCATTTTATGAAGTTGTTAACATTAAAATGATTCACAAAGGCTCGTAGTTCCTAAATGTAATGTCAAATGAAAGAATAATTTGCTATGCTTATATACATTTTTAATGTTTATTTTTGTTCCATTCAGCTACAATGCAGGGGTTTCAACTAAAAGGATTTACAATTTATCACAAGTCATTTCAATCTTATGCAAGAACATTATTTTATTGGTTTGATATAGATATATCTTTACACCCCTATCACTTATATCCAAAATTTTAAGAGATTGATCACCAACGGTGTATTTTTAATTCATTCCCCCACTCAGTCTCAAAATTGAGCCTAGCAATTCACTTCATGCTTCAGTGATCATCATCTATTTATATAGCGCCACTAATTCCACAGCGCTGTACAGAGATCTCACTCACATCAGTCCCTGCCCCATTGGGGCTTACAGTCTAAATTCCCTAACATACACACACACACATCAATTTAATAGCAGCCAATTAACCTACCTGTATGTTTTTGAAGTGTGGGAGGAAACCGAAGCACCCTGAGGAAACCCACGCAAACACAGAGAGAACATACAGACTCCACACAGATAAGGCCATGGTCGGGAATCAAACTCATGACCCCAATGCTGTGAGGTAGAAGTGCTAACCACTAAGCCACCGTGTTCAGTGATGTCACTTGTTTCTAGTGAATTGAAAGTCAGCTTAACAAATTTCAGCCTCCCCTGTATATTATGGACACCCGCCAGCTCTAATTTTCATTGAAAAAGCATAAAGGGGACTGTCCACTGCCAAAGGGTGGCCAAATGGTTGTAATTTGACCCAGTTTGGGGGCATGGCCTTTTGAGTCTCAATTTACCAGTCAGTAATGTTGGCAGTTATGCATTCATGTTTGTTTTGTACTTATTACATTAATTCATAGGATTCTGGATTCCAAGAAAAGAAGAATTCCATATTACAGATTCCTACTGACAAAATCCAGGACTGTCCTAAGAAAGCCAGGGTACTCTGCTATATAAATGTGCAGGGGAGGGCTGGCAAACTTCAGCCAGGGGGGCAAGACTCGACTCAGCAACCTATTATAAAGAAAAAAAATGCAGGTAGCCCATTATGGGACAGGCCCGGAGGAGCAGATGCCCCCCTGCCCCCCAGCCCCTGCATATATGTGCCAGTAATGAGCTTCCTGTGGACCTCTTAAGGAAACAAAACCTCTCTGATGCTAGTTCTGACCTTGACTCCCAACCAGCTCAGGGACAGCTGTCCTAGCATAACAAATGCTTTTGCAAATCCACATTTAACCCTTTATACGATATCTGTTTCAAAAAGGGGATTCAACCAATTAGTTAACAAATACAATTTCCAAAGGAATGTTAACATTTAAACTATGAAAATAACAGGACATGATTTAAAAGAAAATGTGAAGGACCAGTCTTTTGGGCACTTAACAGCCCAATAATAACCATAAATCATATCATATATTCCCTGCGCAAGTTTTATACTGCTACAACAGTAATCGGTGGTAGACTAATAATGTGGACGTTTGGGCCAGTAGCGAGAGGCTCAGGGCTATAAGAAGACGCAAACTTTCCACATTTAAACTCAGTTGAGCAAGTGTGACCTTTATGAGAGTTAGAGCGACCTTAGTGCTATGAGCTGTATATAATCTGGCAGAAATTTGTATTTTTTATTAATTGCAAAAATACTTAGGGGTATATTTACTAAACTGCGGGTATGAAAAAGTGGAGATGTTGCCTATAGCAACCAATCAGATTCTAGTTATTTATTTAGTACATTCTACAAAATGACAGCTAGAATCTGATTGGTTGCTATAGGCAACATCTCCACTTTTTCAAACTTGGCGTTTAGTAAATATACCCCTTAGAATATGAGGCCTGATGTGAACTGCCCAGGACAGTTAGTACCTTTAAACTGCCTCTGACTGTAATTACTGATATTTTTAGCATATTTATTAAAACTCTACCAGAAGGATCTACTTTTACCCTACATGATAATTAGGTCAGCACAGCCTTTGTTTTGCCTAAAGCCAAATTTCTAAGTAATGTCATCGGATATCAAGCAGTAAATCTCATAGAGTCTATGCTTATATTGAATCAGACAGACATTAAGGGAGGCACAAATAAAAAAATATCTATATATCAGCCTTTAAAAGAGGGACAATATGGAACAAAATAGGTACATGAATATTGTAGTCAATAAGAGGGATTGTTGGAAAGCACACACCTTGTACAAAATATATCACACTCTTGCTGTGTAAAGCTAGGTACACACTACAGAAATTTCAACCAACTTTTTATGCCGAGCGATTTTACATGCGATCGATGTTCCGATCGCTTGGTCCATGGACTGCATACACACTAGCCTTGTTTAGGACGATAAAGGGAAGAGCGGACGTCCCTTTAGCGACTTTTTACAGCCATGTTGTCGTGAGCAATGACTGTAATTTCGTACTCACTGTTGTGGATCGGTCGGAAGTTTATACACACTTATCAGCGGAAACGAGATTGGAACGAAAATATTAAACGGTACGACCAACCAAATGAGGCGACAATTGTCCATTTGGGCAGACTTTCAACCATCGTGTCACTACACACACTGACCCGCGTTTGGAACGAGCGGTCATATGTCGGCTGTTTGAGCCGATTATTGGACAAAAACAGTGTAGTGTTTACCCAGCTTAATCATGAGGTCCATGTAGTCCACAATGATCCCTACTTTCCTTGTGTTTGTAATTGCTAATTGTAGCAACAACACAGTCCACAACTACTAATATGTTTGCAGTGATACAGATAGATCAGCGCTTATCCAAACTACAATAACAATTTTGGTTTGATATTCCAAAAGCAATAACTGAGCTGCAGTTTTGGATGGATGTAATTATGGGTTAATATGTCTGACATGATGCAATATTTGTGTAATATAGTAACACTTGTTGAGCCTATCTCATCATGTCTGCCCATCATATAGATAAACAACAGTGTTTTGGAATGGAGTATTTGCTCTATCCTGTAAAGTCTGTACAATCTGTCCCTAAATCTACTAGTTTATGGATTAGATTTCAGGTAAAGTCTGTAAATATAAACACCCTATCTGCTTAGTGGACGTATAAATAACTAAAAAATATTGCTGTTTTTTTGGTAAATAACGCTGTATAGGATGTAGTGTTATATAATATTGTATGTCATTAAGCAGGTCACATAGGTTGATCGCACAATGTATAAACAGATATGGTGTGTTATATGAACTAACATTTATAATATAAATCTATATATATACATATATATATATACATAAATATATATATATATATATATATATATATATATATATATATAGGCAGCACAGTGGCCTAGTGGTTAGCACTTCTGCCTCACAGCACTGGGGTCATGAGTTTCATTCCCAACCATGGCCTTATCTGTGTGGAGTTTGCATGTTCTCCCTGTGTTTGCGTGTGTTTCCTCCGGGTGCTCCTGTTTCCTTCCACACTCCAAAAACATACTGTTAGGTTAATTGGCTGCTATCAAAATTGACCCTAGTCTCTCCCTCGCTGTCTGTCTGTCTCCCTCTGTCTGTCTGTGAGTGTGTGTCTATATTAGGGAATTTAGACTGTAAGCTCCAATGGGGCAGGGACTGATGTGAATGAGTTCTCTGTACAGCGCTGCGGAATTAGTGGCGCTATATAAATAAATGATGATGATGATACAGGAAACTATGTACAGTCCTGCCTCATTGAGTGCAATCATTAATTACCAGGTAAACACAATGTGCATGTTGCACAGTAGTTATGTATGACAGAATGAAGGAAGCTATTGTGGAACTACAAGTCTGAGCATGCTTGGTAGACACCTTGTGTCTGTTCACACATAATAAACAATGCAGAAGCCCTCTATCTCAGAAACACAGTGCTGCATACAATGTCACTATCACACAGGGTTTAGTAATCTGCAGCCGGTGATCTCCAGGATTGCTCCCGTCCAGCTTAGTGTTACAATGTCTTAGATAAGCACATACGGGTCCCTGTCCCTTTAACAGTCACGAGGGGCGTGTCCTCCGGCACATGTCTTCTTAAAGCGCCAGCTGCTGCAGTCAAAAGTCACAGCCTGCCTGCAGATCCCACAGGTATTAGGGGGTATCTAACCCTGCAACTGGTTCTCCCCTCCCCGTCATGTACACCATCACCCGAGGACCCAGCAAGCTTACCACCCAGAGGAGGACAGGTAACCCACACTTGTATTACTAGCTCTGATCAATGTGTAGCTGCTGGGTGTACCCAAAGCAGAGTTTTACACATTCCCCAATTCCAAATCAGGAAACTGGTAAACCACAATCTGCTCCACTGTACCCTGATCACTGGGACCTTAGATCCTCTAAAATAGGAGGCACATGGTTTATCTGAAGACTAGCTAAGTAGCATGAGTTTGTGTGTGTAAATGTGTAGTAATGAAAGAAAAAGTGTGTGTGTATGTATGTATGTATGTGCATATATATATATATTATATATGAGAGGTTTGTTTTTTTTGTCTGTCTCAATATACTTTAATATCTGGCAATATAATAATTTACTGTTTATGCTTTGTGCAGCTCCTGTCATGTTATCCATACATCTGTGTTAAGTATTCTCCTAATTCTTTACAAATTTCCCCTCCAGGTCCCAAGCAGCAGCTTGACACTAAACTGCAGGAGCTGAAAAGCAGACAGCAGCTGATTAGCCTCAGCTCACCCAGCGCCTGTGAACCACCGTCAAGGTCAGCACACTCAGATCTATGTTTGGGGGTTGTAATGTGGGAGGGTGTCTAAAGTCTGCACCCTAAAACCATTGTCTGGGGGTGAAAGGCACAGCCGCTATGTGACCTTGTGCAGAGGTTACCATGTGCACAGTGTCATTGTCACATGATTTTTTTTACAGGGAGGGGTGTGGCTAAGCAGGTGGGAGTGAGAGGGGCTGGATACTCTTAACCCTTTGCTGCCTGCTCTGCAGTCTCACTGAAAGCACTGTAGATGTCTGTAAATGTTAAAAAAAATACAATTCTGCTATTGTATAGAACCAGCCTGATGTGTTTAATGTAGTTTACACATATGATGGTACTGAAAACATGTTTTTGAACTCTTTTATGCATGTTTCAGCAGTACGCCTAGCATTCCCCTACAGCGGCATATAAATGATAAATTCTTATATTCAGAGTAAACCTGTATTTGGGTACAAGAGATGACTTTACTAAGAATTTGTTGTCTCTCTGTTCATTCATCAGGTGTTCTTGTTGTGACAAACAGTCTAACCTCTCCCTATCGGTAGTCATTACCTGCTGTACTGGGAGGTGTGGGTGTCTGTTTTTTGAGTAAACCAGACTAATTCACCCTTTGACCTTCCCAGTGTCTCATAATTGTCTCATAATGGTTTATGATCCTAGAGAAAGTTATCACAGTGTAATAACAGCCAACTCATACAATCTCCAAGAAACAAATATCTTCTACTCCATGCATGAATTATAAGAAATAATGTACCCATGACTGTAAAGACTATTATAGGTCAGTGGAGTTACATGACCTGTATAATATGTTTTTATATGATTATGAATATATTTAAGTAGTTTCTAATATCTTTATTTCACATTAGTGGGTAAATTATTCCCATTGTATATATAGATTATGGGTTTTATTCTTGGTGGTTCAATTCCACTTTGACCCAAATTCTGCTTTTAAACCTGGCACAGACTGAGCTTGAACAAAGGGTAGAATGTACTTTATTTCTCACCATGAGGTGTAATACCACACATGTGATTCAATCATATGGGGCCATGAGCTCTAACATAAGATTCTTATCTTTGCATACTTGCTGGTATTTGGATAATATGTCCAGGGATACTGGGTTACAGAACAGGTGATTATGGGAATGCACTGAGGTGATGACCTCTCTTCAGCCAGAAGGCATGTTCTCCGGCAGGATAATCCGCTCTGTCCTTTCCTGTCTTGCAGCCTTTGTTGTGGAATCTCCTGTGTACCTATTGGTATGGATCAATGAGCGCTCTTTCAAACACATACTCTGTTAAAGCGCTTTTCAGCTGCTAATGCCCCGAAAGCTGCATTGGAAATTGAATGAATGACTTCTTATGGACCTGCTCTTATAATTTATGTTTTAAAATTGTTTTTCATGCATAGTACCCATTTTTTAATATAGGCCCCGAGCCTAAATACCAATATAGGCACAAAAATCATTTGTACACTTTCTGCACTGGTCCATAACTGTAAAAATAATGTAAGACTAATGAGCCAACTTCCTTCATGTCTCTTCCCAGCATCCACTTAGGCTGGACTGTTGGTCACTCTATTGCTGCCAACTCGTACTACAATATAGTCACTAATCTTGCCCCATTATCAAAGCTTGTGGCCCCAAAAAATGAGTTTGATAATAGTACATGAAGGTAAATACTTTAGGAAGATGATGGCTACTGACCCTTGACCTTTGTGTGTGGTCATCTTGTGATGTCACTAACAGGGCCTCCATGGTGTAGCTATCCATGTGTGGCCAAATGGGACCCTGGCCTTCATGTGGATCACCAGGATCTCCCTGTGTGTGACCTGCATTATAGCTCTGTTAGACAAACACCTTCATGGAAAATAAATGGCCATTCCTGAGACAGTCCCTGGAAACTGGGCATGGTTGGCAATGCTTGTCTGCAAGAATATTATTTTTTGGGAAGGAAAATAAAATTGACTGGTGGAGAGTCCACGGTCAGGCCAAGAATTGGTCTTCACCCTCCCCGATCACAGCTGATCTTGCCATTGATTACCCCCCCCCCCCCCAACTCATTCTCCCCCAGAAAATGATTGCTACTTAAATGTAATTAAGGATAATAAGCCCATAAATGCAGTCTACTTACCTGTCGGCTAAACTGAGTCTTGTGAGTGTAAGCGCTCGGCAATGACTGGCCAGCAGTGGATCAGAGTGCATTGGATTCATTCTGATTAGTTACCAGACTGTTTGACATCACTGATTAATGGCCTCTTCTCTGTAGTGGTGGTGGGGAGGGTACTAGGAGAGTCCCTACCTCTGCAGCTGTAGTGAGACCCCGTGCAATGAGGAACAGGACCTGTGGGTTTTGCCCAGTCCCAGTATTCCTACAGCAAAATTCCAGCTGTCCCCTTGCTCCCTCTTTAAATGCCCTTGGATGTGGCCCTTGGTTTAGGTTCATTGAAGGTTGTTATCTATCTTCTTTCCGGTGGAGGAGAGCACACTGCACTCTGGTGATGCTGTGTGACCTTCCTGCACTGTGCAGAGGAGCTCATGTGTTGGTGGTCCCTGTTCTAATAAGGCCGGCTGAGGAGCCGCTAGAGAGGGCTTAGTGGGTCGTCTGTTGCTCACCGCTGCCTTAGTTATCAGAAAGTCTGCTTTGGTCTTCCACTAGTCAGAGTGAGAGCACTTATGTATATACCACCTGACTAATCAGACTTTTACATCATAGCACACATGTATTGGTTAGGTTGTAGGTTACACATGATGCCAATGATAGTTGTCATTGGATACTCTCATATAAAATTCACCCAACAACCAGTTTTTCTGCTCATCTCAAATACAATGTCTACCAATATTTGTAATAGCCAGAGGATGACTAGTAATAAAACTTTTTGCCTTTTTTTTTAGACCCATGCACACATCTTGGCTAATGTCTGGTTACAAATTATCATGAAAGCACCATGGTAAATAGAGTTACAAGAAACAAAGAACAAAATGCCTTGTGTTAAACCCCCTGCCAAAAAACATCCCTAAATTGAGCGGTTCACACTAACCAACAATCCTTGCAGTTAGGAACAGAAGTCCTGACCTGTAGGAAAGTCCCCTATGTCAGGACTATCCCACTTAAGTCAGTTATTTTATACACAATGGTTGTTATAATTTTTTAGCTTTACAGACCATTTGGGGTAGACCATGGATCAGTTTATTCATACAGATCTATGCATAAGGCATTATTACATTACACTACAATATATGCCCCCAACAGTTCAATTAATTCTATTATAAAGAAGAAAGTGATCCTTTCCACTCTATTTTGGCATTGTATTTGAGAACACTAGGACATTACTTGTTCTAAATGCAGCGTACGAGAAGATGTATAGTGTCAAAATTGTTTTTAATATATTGCAAAAGATCAACCTGTTTGTAACATTATTGTCTCATCCTTGTACTCCAGTTTGGCTGTAAGGGTTGTGGTGAGCACAATATATGCCCATTTATATTATAAAGCCGTGTGGTTGGGTAATTCAAGGGCGTGACCTCATGTCGTGTTTTTTTTTATTTGTTTTTTTTTTTTCCATAAAACGTTTTAGAATGCTGAAGTATGAGATTGTGTCACTGGGGAGGGTCCACGTATGTTGTAAATACATGATCATGGGATGCACCCTATTTAATAAAAGTAAATCTATAAAAGTCCTGCCATAGTCTGGGGGGGGTTTGGACCCCATATGGTGTGGGAGTTACAATGGACTGCCTGGTATATTCTAATTTGTTTAACATCTTTCCCTTCTGTGCAGCCATTCTACTCCAAAATTGGTGTTCAATCGTGTGAACGGCAAGCGCACCCCGGCTGTTAGTCCCCCTGCAGAGGAGGAGGTATACACACCAGCGCATGAGGAAAACGTCCGCTTTGTATATGAGGGTAAGAAGACTGAGCGCTCCCTTTCCTCTGTAATCTGGAATTCTCTTTAGTCTTGTAATAAATCCATCCATTGAATATCATGTACTTAGTGGTGGCTGGAGGTCAGATCTGTGTTATAAGATACAGCTTGAAGGCTCTGGTCTCAAGCATTTTATCATGTTTAGCTCCTGTGACTTCATTCTTAGACTTAAACATAGTACCGGAAATACATAACTGACTTGGATGTCTGGTTTTTGTTTATTTGAATCAAGTAACTTTTATTGTAGAGTTTAGATAAGAAACAAAATAATCCTAGACAACTATAGACGTAGTATAATAAAGTAAAACAAACTAAACAAAAAACAAAGCCATATAGCGTAAATAATTATGTGATGTAGGCAAGTTTGATGTGATTCAAGCAGAGCAGGAGGATACATGGAGATATATATTGGACACTTTTAAATTTGCCATCAGCTTCCACTATGAAGGAGCGGCTAGGACTGGTTTAGACTTTTATATGGATTGGGTATCCAGGAGCCACATCCATGGTGCATAGAGTAAAGGGGAGGGAGGGACGGCGGACGGCGAGTCAGGAAAAGCAAATTTGTGTCTTTAAAAAAACAAACTTTTGGATGTCTGTCTTTAATCAAATTGGCTGTTTCAAAAATAAAAAATAGAATTGTAATTTTTAATAAAATCGGACAGAAAGTTATTTTCAAGCTTCCGGGACACAATGTAAAAAGGTTTCTCATAGAGGTAATTATTGATAATGCATCAAATACAAATAAATGTAGATGGTAAACTTAATTGATAATCCAATCTGATTGGGTGGGAAATTTTAATCCCAAAAAATGGTATTGTAATCATATGACTAAAGTCTAACCATCCTATCCCTGCCCTACATTGTGAATGCACAGAAAATATCTTCATTGTTACATTAAAATTGTAGAGGGTGTTAGGATAAAAACTAATTGGCTATAAAAAATATTTGATTATAATTTGTGCTTAAATTGTATCTTGTGTACAAAAAAAAAGAAAGGCAGCTGTTCTTTCATAAACAAGAAAAAAACATATGGTAACGGAGGGGAAGGGACCTATATATAAAATAACTACCAATGGCAGTGGTTGCATATTGCTTTATATCAACTAAATATTGTGTAGAGAGCATAACATGCTCTCGGGTATCTAATAAGTGTGAATAGAATTTTAGAACCTCTTGTGTTCTATCCTAGTATAGGAATGTGCATGTACACTTGTGGTTCTTAAGGGGGGTATTCAATTGTTCCTCCGGCCGCCGGAAAAACTAGTGCATTAAAACTAATAGCGTTTATATGGTAATATTGTGCACAAAAACTGTTAATACGGTAGTTTACTCGCTGAATTTCCTCTCGTAGCTCAGGGAGCTGCGAGATGAAATTCAGCGAGTAATTACCGTATAAACGGTAATAGTTTTAGAGCGCTCGTTTTTCCGGCAGCCGGAGGAACAATTGAATACGCCGCCTGTGTTTCCACTTTCATGGCTCTTTAAACCGTAAATAATTAATAAGAGGGTTGGCCTTTGAGATTGTTTCATCCATTAAAGGCAACATTCTGAGTGTGATATTACACTGGTTCTACTCCTGCTACAGACCCCATATTGCTCATTCAGACTGTCATGAACACCTTGAGAAAACTTCATACAAGAGATGTCAAAGGAATTGCTGAGATAAGGCTTCAGATACCATCTTTTCCCAGCATGTCGGATGTTCACGTTGGCAGCTGTTCCAATCTTTAATCGGGCCAAAACGCCATAAATTGTTTGCTCTATCTTATAGCATTTTGGCTTGACCTCTCTTTTACACTGCTGCGTAAAATAGAGGTCAAGCCAATAGAGGCGATTGTGTCCAATGCGGAAAGCATGGTAGAGCGGTGTTATGGCTCCAGAATAGGCCAAACATAAGTCTAGAAGTCTCTAAACTAGTATATGTTCCCCGAGCTGTAAAACGGGTAGTGTGCTCTGTATAGACAAGATAGAACTGGTATATGGCGCAAATACCTCTAGATCACATCTACAAGCTCAAGCAAGACGCTAGTCGCTGGAGAAGCATAGGTTACTCACCTCTGGTCTCCATGGTGCTAATTTCATTCTGTTTACTTTATGAAGAATGTGGCCTATGCAGACATTTGCCAGTGTTCATTATGTCTTACTTGTTCTCCCCAGCCTGGCAGGAGGTTCAGCATCAGTTGGACAAACCAGAACTCGACGCATGCGGTCCCCAACAATACCAAGAGCAAACATCAGATCCTTCTATTAACAGTAAGTCTACACAATATTTATTCTCCCCACAGCTTCATTACACAAAGAACTTAACAACCATAAATCAAATTTCCACTGTCTCATATATTACATTAAAATCAATAAATACATCTATATATCTTACTTCTGTGGTTTTGTTTGAATTTGTGTTGCTATTCTATGCACAAAGCTGCTTGCTGGATACAATTGTATCTATTGCATAAAGTGTCATATATCCCATTGAAATGAAAATAAACGTGCCTTATATAAACACATGGCTCAGAAGCACAAAGCCTAGAAAGAAAAAAAAAAATATTTATTTAGTGAAAGTTTCAGGAGGACTTGTTTAAGCCAACAAGTGTTGGGCACACAATGACTCTGGCTTGCTTTATTGGTTATATAAACAGCCACAATGGCAACAACTTTACAGAAAAAACAACATTCTTTCCCTTTAGATCGAACACCCATTCCTCCGAACTATTTGCACCAATAGAATATTTCATAAATCCTTTAGTTTCTGTTTCTAGGAGTTGAGGTGACCACACACGCTGGGACATCAGGAAATTGGTTCTATATCACAGCGTATGTGGCTAAAATATAACCACAATCCCTGATGTACTTTGAGAAGACCATTAGTTGGACGGTGACCCCTGTCTGTGGGTCCTATTTGTAGTAACAGTCAGCAGTGGTGCCAGATGCCCTCTGAAGGAGGAGAGGAGGGGAGGGGAGGGGAGGGGAACAAATGGCAGGATTTCATCCAGTTTGGCCATCCACTTCTCTGGCTAAATTGACTGGGTCCTGGATTGGCCTGTGTGGGGCTAGCATTTACCTTGCCTTGTATTAAACCAGAGACAAAACAAGACCGCGCTTGTTATAACCCATATTATATATGGTACCAGCTGCTTGGCAATAAGCCTGCGTTTGGCCTATACCTGGAGGCGAGTACATCTGATTTTAACTGCATTTTAATGGCGTTTAAAACATATAGGTCAGTGTAGGATCTGCATATAATGAGGTGCCCTTGACGTTGGGATGCAGGCTTAAATGTTTTGATCAAAATATGAACTAATACCTCATGTTTTCATTTTGCTAGACACATACAGATATGCAGTGTAAAGGATAAGCGCTGACAACTGTCTTTTTGTTTTGTCTTGTACTATTCCAGTGCTTTGGCCTTATTATCTGTAATAAGCTATTATGTGCGGAGAGGGAGAGTTTGTGTTGTATTTATGCTCTGTGCTTTTAGGTAGCTCAGATCATATGAAGCATGCAGTAATGTTAAACTAGCGTATCACTAGTGTTCTTTGGTTACAAAGTCTCATATGAAAACTTTATTTTGTAGGTTGGTGAGGCTGCTGTGGCTGACAGGGCCTGCTGAGACTTGTTGTTCCACAAGTTGCCAACACCAGCGTTTATCAGCCATTTGTAGATCTGTTTAGTTTAGTATCCTTCAATAGTAGCATTGATCAGCCTTATTGCTGATTGTATATAAGAAACTTTGAGCCTTTGCACTTGTGTTATGTCAGTGTATTTCTAGATGTTTGTATATACATTGTGAATGTAAGAGCTGGAAGTGATTTGAGAATCCTAATGATGAATCTTTATACTCTCTCTGCAGATTTTGTTCCTATTGATCTTGAAGAATGGTGGGCCGAACGGTTTCTGGCCAATATCGAGAACTAAGAATAACAGAAGAGACCCCCTTCGTCCCGTATTTTATTACTACAGCTAAATATGCACATTTTTGCCTCCTGCATTAGTATAACAGAGTTTGGCATCAGACTGCGACACTCTTCCCATAGCGGGAAACCATGCGATGGACGCACAAAGACACTTTCCTGACCATGTGCCTCTTCCGTCTCTACTGTGATTCGTCCTTTACAGAGTTTTCCAGGTTACTTGAGAAAGCACAGAATGAATGTTTGGGATACTGTTCTAAAAGTACTCCGGGCTTTGTAGTACAAGATGGGGAGGGAGCAGTATTGTACAGAGATGACCCCACTCATCACAGAGGTAGAGTAATGCACTACGGTTTATTGAAGGGATAACAATCATAGGGGCATATTCAATTACGATCCGCGTCTGCGATTACGCATTGGGGGCACAGGCCCCGGTACCGCAACATTGTGGATTTCGGTGCTTTATGCGCAGCCGCGAATCGTAATTGAATATGCCCTAAGAATAGTTTAGTGATGTTAATGTTTAACCCGACTTATTAAATGTCTTATGTGAACAATGATCCACCATTAACTGTCTGTTAGAGCAGGCAGATCATTTCTCTGTACTGGTTTTCCTGTCTGTGTGGGTATGATCTGTGGCCACATGCCCGAGACTTGTCTCCCTCGTGTCTTGTTCTTCAGGTGTTTTGTTTTTTAAATCGGAGGGGTCTGTACAGAACGGGAAATGTCTATTTTTCTAAATAAAGTTTGGGGTTTTTTTGTGCCTTGAAATGTAAATTACGGATGTAGCGGTATATTAGCATCGGAGTGTACAGAGAAGTATTTCTAAATGATCCTCCTCAACACCAAAGTTTGTCCACTGTCTAAATGTATTAACCTTGTATCAACAACGCAAATGGTGTCAGTATAAAACGTAACGTTACTGTACAGCTGCTGAGAATACGGTGTAGTCGTGGTGAACATGTGGACCATACACTCTGACTTGCACTCTACCACATGGGCACAACATCATCATCAGTGCTAATAGCGATCAGTGAGCTTGTGGAGACGTACACACCACATTCATCATCCTGGACCGACCACGACTGACGTTTTCATGGCAATCAGCAATGGACCCCCCCCATTTGAACTTTCAGTCTGTGTTCAAGGTTCCCATTAGCATTTTTTTTTAATAAAAAAAAAAATATATATTTCTATTGACCTGTTAACACTACCGTGATAGATGTCCGCAATAAAAAAAAAAAAAGCCAGAATTATTCAAATTTAGCTTGAACCTGTTCAGCTTTCATCATTTTAATATTTATTTATTTTTGTCCCCTAAATGAAATTACAAATTTTAGAAATGATTTGAGTATTTTGCTACTGGTGAGTATTAGTAAGTGAGAATATCCAAAGTACTGCTCCTGAAAACCTTCTGTGACATCAGGCTGCAGCATCTACTACGTTGGCTCTAAATGATCACGGTTGCAGAAACGTCTGCCCACAGCAAATTTAGATAATGCCCAAGATACGTATAACAGATGGGGAGAGGCACCGTTGTATTGATCCTTATTCTAAATAATTGTGTTACTAACTGTTCATTACAACTAAACTTTGGTCAGTCTGTACTATTAATATTATTTTTTCCAAAACTGCACGAGAGGTCCATTTGAATCCTGTGAAGACCATTTACAACATGCATGATTCAAAATGGGCTTTGGAGATGTCATGCAACTTGATTTGTGCTGCTGTGGCTCCATTTAAACAGGTGCATTCTTAGGGCTGGTTTTTGCGTTGTCGAAGGGGGCACAGTCATTTTTACACCAGCAGATTCTTGTCGCTATACTGTTGCAGCGATACACTTCAAGTAATGCAACCCAAGTCCCTTCAAACAGACAAGTGTGACATATATCAACAGAAGCCCTGATGTCCCATCACTATCATGTTTAAATCATAAATATGGATAAACTGGAGAAAAAAAATAATTAAGCTATAATATATGAAATGGGTTGCTCTAAAGTGGTAATAGGAGGATAAGCTTTAGCGTGATGTTTATAATATTGCACAAAGCACATCGTCAGATTTTTCTGCTTGAATATTTTCCTAGTTCGCTAAAAAGGGTATACGACAGAGCCAGAAATGGCAATTGGGTATAATAAAAATATCCCGCATACATTAGGGGACGGAAACCCCAATAATTATTGTGATTGGCTGAGGGACTCTGCTGCAGCTGTGTGTGTTTGGCTGAAGAGGACATCCCAAGGCAGGAAGTAAGCCAATCACACGACACATTCAATCCCAGAACGCCCCCTTGTGGTCAGTCATAATCATTATTGCATGTGGCCATGAATTTCCATCCTCTAAGGAAAGCAAAACAATCATCATCATCTATTTATATAACGCCAACATATTCCGTAACGCTTTAGAATTGGGGACAAACATAGTAAACTAATAAACTGGGTAAAACTGACAAAGAGGTGAGAACAATGATTAGATCCTAAAGCTTATTTCTATCTAACATAGTATATTACATTATATATTGTTGAAGGCTTCCAGTTGTAGGGTTCCATATAACATCAGACAGGACAGCAATGCTTTCCAATGAAGCTGCTGCATGGATGGAGTTCTATCACATTGCACCTGTTACATGCAACAAGTCATGTCCATTCACATGAACGGGAGTTGCATTTTGGCATATGTTGGAAGCATAAGAGAGACCAGGAGCTGGATATAAGAACTGTATGCAATGGATACTAAATATTTTGTTTGCGCTGTTAAATGCTCGGATTGGTTACATGTTGCTGTGGCCCCTCCCACTTCAAAGTTGCCTACATATACAATAGCAGGCGGATCAGTAATACTCCCCTGTTCACATTCTAATGCTCTGATTCAAGAACCTGTAGCCAATCTCCGCCATTTCAATATGAACACAATATGCGCTCTGACCCTAGTTAAATGCACATGAAAAAGTTGCATGGAATGGGATTTTGTCGTGCAAGGAAAACTTGAAGCCTAACTTACCATTTCAGACGTCCACAACATCCAGGGGCATTGGTGGATGAATCTTCGGTTATGGTAATTTGATACGTTTACCTGTGTTAATAAAGAATAATCTTTGATCTCTGAGCCATGTTATAGAAACTCCGCCATAAAAGAGGCTCTATACTCAGTGTCACGCTTCAGTTGCTGGGGTGCAGACCTCTCAGCTCTGCCAATTTCTAGAGTGCACTTTTTAAAATGTTGGGGACATCCACTGAAGTGCACATTTAACGTCTTCATGCAGGCACACGCTAGATATCTCAGATTGTAAGCTTACGAGCAGGGCCTTCTCACCTCTTTGTCTGCTTTACTCAGTTTGTTTATTAGTTTACTAAGATTTGTCCCCAATTGTAAAGCGCTACGGAATATGTTAGCGCTATATAAATAAATGATGATGATATCTGCTGAATCTCACATCACTATGTGCTGTTGTGGACCCCACTCCTCCCACTATAACTCTATAAGTGTGTGGCTTCTTGCTGGTCTCCATTCCCCTCTTATTATGACACTGTCCATCTTAGTCTTCTAAGACTCTTGGGTTTATAGTATTCCCACTCCATATGAAAGAAGAAGCAGGCAATGGCATTATTACACACAGATGAACAAATGATTTGTATTAGTCTGACTGCCATTGCAACGTTGGGACACTCAAGGCTGCCTTGAGAAAGACTTAAACTTAGAAGTCGAAACGCGTTGGTGTTCATTACATCTTATGTGTGGGTCAAGGAGCTGCAGAGATGGACGATCCATGTAACCTGGGGACCTGTCTACATATCTCTATGTGCCGTTTACATAGATAAGTTTGCTACGAGTCCACCTATTGTTTTTATGTTATTTTAAGTCAATTTTATTTCAAGTCATTTGTATTTATCATACTAAAATTTATTAAAGAGGTAATGCACTAGAATTTGTTTATTACTTTTTTTATGGACACTGGAGAGGTTATAGTGGTATAGAAATACAGCCAGTGAGATGCAGTATGTGAGGCGTGGATCAAGTTGAAATTTTGGAAGCATACACCCTGCTGGGGGGGGGGGGTGTGGAGCATCGCGGGTGAAGGTGCAACCTCACATCTCTCACGGGGAACTGGATTTTATCTATGACGATACATAATATTGTATTCTGGATTTGAACTCCTGTGCTACACTATATCGGGTGTTTGAGTTGTCTTTTAGACAAAGCCGAGTGGAGTTTTCCTCCGAACAGATGAATTTTTCCGCTATACCGACATAGACAAGGATCACCATCTCTCTGTGTTTATATAAGAGCGAATGCTGTATGTACTCTTTTATATATTATTTTCTATATGTTCTAGAGCTACCTTTGCACGTATTTGGCTGCATTATCACATACTGATTTGATCAATTCTTTTCTAATGTTCACGCTGCAGAATTTGCCCAACATCGGTCCATCGTTTATAGAGATTTTTAGTCCGGTTATAAAAATCAAACTATATGATGTGTTTTGGGACGATAAAACATGACCGTGGGAGCGTACACACTAATGAGTTATCAGACCTAATAGTCATTTATCATGTGATCGTCCCGATAAACCTGTAGTATGTACCCAGCCTAACTGTTGCCGTTCCGCCTACGGCCATATAAGGACGTCTCGCTCTTCCTAAACACCAGGACCTTTAGATGATGCAATCTGATAATAAAGTTGACAAAGTCTGTGCCTTTCAAAAGAGCAGCATAAATAAGATTTTTTTTTAATTATTTTTTTCTTTTACAATCAAATGCCTGTATTGAGCAGTTAAAATATATTCCAAAGACTAAGGGACCTTACAGAGCATCACACACACATTATTCCCTGTTCACAAAAGAACACAAGCTTTGGGTTAGTTTCGCAACAAGGATCAAATCAGTGCAGACCATGCAGTGGATATCTTTCCCACAGAGATGTACATTCACTTTAGCCATTTGTTTTTCTTCTTTTGGGGGAGAGCTGAGTTGCATTAATAAAGATCCCGCAGCTGCCAACAGGTAAAATATTAAGTATTCATTCCCAAGTTGAAGCTGATATTCCTTAATGCTCCTGGGCACCTCTGTTGGCATCCAGACAGCAGTAAGGCACGTTGGGAGTAGGGTTACAGCTGCAAGTAATGTCAGAATAGCAGCTACAATTACAAAGTATTCAACATCTTATAGTAATCATGATTCGGAAATAAGAAATCCCTTCTTTGTTGAACTCCCTTTAGGCCTAAAAGTGTCCCAACTATATATAAAAAAACAAAACAGAACTTGCATTATTTGAAATCATCGTAGTGCTAGGCATGTCTTCCATTCCAGCAGTAAAACAATTAGGTCATCAGAACAATCATCTGATAGACCAGTGCCTTGTAGGACTCAAAGAGTGCAAATGTCAGTGGTAGATCTTGGTTCAGTGCGGTTACTCCCACAAAAGTAGAACGGTGGACAGAGTATGAGGGAGAGGTGGACATCAGGTTATTACACAATGCAATGGATGAATATAAAATTTAGGAAAAAGGAGGCACCAGAGGGAATTGGTCATCGTCGAAGGAGTCCAACAAGAGGTGGAATCGGCTCTCGCTGGAATGTTTGGAATTAGGAACAATCTTCATTTTAGAGTCTGGACAGAAAGTTCTCAAAGTTGTAACAGAAGTGGTCAGACATGGAACCGGTACTTTCACGGCGGAAAGATATAGTCCTGGATAGACAACAACATAAGGGAAGTCCTGGACGGAGACACGGTTGAGGAGGACAACCCTGGACGGACACACAGATGAAATTATAGAGCAAAACGTAACGTCACTGTTAACATTAGACAGTCCGTCTGCACCAGAGGCAGCGTCTGCATTCAGAAGTGGACAAACCATGTGGTTCTTTGAAACAAACACCCTGAGCTTCCGGCAAGACCAGGTCCTTCTATATTGGACATCCCTCTGGTGGCTGCTGGAAATGACTGAAGCTCAGGAAGACTTGCTCCAATGAGATCTGACTCACGCAATAATCCTCCAAATCAAAGTTCTCCTTGGCCTTTTCTAAAGTCCCAAATACCTGGTAAGAACAAATAATGGTAAAAACCTGGGAAGTATATAATACATAACATATTCAACTGGCACTTAGGTGAATTTGTAGGGTTGACTGGTCCACCACAGCTGCTACAACAAACAATGTGACCAAGGGGCATTAAAATGTCCTGAAACATTGGATTAAACACAGATAGATTGCGAGTAGAACCATTGAACAGTGTGCATGAACCGGCAGGAAGTAATTAACTAACTGATCAAAGGTCATTCGTAAGTATGCAGAACATCTAGTCAGAGATTAACTTGATCACAATGCAAAACAAATGAGAAGCCAGGATTGCAGGATAAAAGTCAAGCGATTAGAGGACATCCTGAGGATACGGCAACACGTGGCTTAATAGTTACTTAGTTAGTAAGACTGAAACAACACAGCAAGTCATGTTCTTACCTGTGCCCAAGTCAGGTCCTGGTTTGTAAGATGGTAATGGACCATACCCTGGTGCTCGTGCTTCAGATGGCTGCCTGCAGGGGGCATCAAAACATGTGGCCGTGTAAACAAGGGCTGACCATCCAAAAATTAGTGAACATTTTCTGCACTAGTAAAATAAACTTTTGAGGTTTCACTGCTTGCACCATGTTTTCTAGGTACAGGGTGCAATTAAGTAAAGGGAGGACAGGCTTGGGCAATTCTTGGAATTACAAGTCCCAGAATGCACTGCTAGGGAGAGACAGGACAATAGTGGCTGGAACCTCACCTACAAAAGCTGAAGAATCACGTGAAAGGAACATAGAAGCACATAA
Source organism: Mixophyes fleayi (assembly GCF_038048845.1). Classification (NCBI taxonomy): domain Eukaryota; kingdom Metazoa; phylum Chordata; class Amphibia; order Anura; family Limnodynastidae; genus Mixophyes; species Mixophyes fleayi. Next base: position 26,427,968 of record NC_134408.1, on the reverse strand, counting down.
ACCAATCCTGAAGATAAAGCAATGCACTTAGTAACAGCAGCCATATATCACTGTTAAATATGTTTGATAAAATTAGATATAAGTCACATTTGCAAAATGTTGCCATTAAAAAAGAAAGCATAATTTTGATTATATTTAATATTAAAAGTGCTTCTTAAATGTGTTAATACCTCGTGAATGACATAGCACACAACGGAAGTTGCCCACTTTTAAAACACTGGGGACAGCTATGATAGGCAAACTGAGGGGGGTGTTTCTAGTGCCTGGAAACCCCCCTCCAAGCCTGGGGCACTGTATAATTGAGGTGGCTGAACCCTGCCCCCGCTTCACACAGCTCTGCTTGAAAAGGGGGAGCTGTGTGCACCTAACAATAGGGCACGCAGCATTGCCCATGTATATTATGGGGATAGGAAGAGTTGGAGAGCAGCCAAGCACTGTCTAAAATTATAGCCACGCCCCCATGCATGCTGGTCACGCCCACTGGCGACGTGGTGTGGAAACCCCCCTCTACAAATCCTGCGTTTGCCCCTGGCTATACATCATAGAAGATACCCCCCAAAAACAGTGATAGAATCCCTTTGGTAAACTAAATGTTGAGGGCCCAGTTCCAGATCTGCCTGGGTCCTCTCATCCGTCTGTGCTGTCCATCTAGAAACTGATGACGTGACTTCAATGATTGACAACCTCACATCATTAGATTACCGCAGTCATATCAGCCTTAGCGGTGTCCATGAATATACTCACCAGGGAAGACAGTCTCTACAAAGTCTTTAAAGGCAATTAAATCATCTCCCTCTCTGGAAGTCTTGGCGAGTAACGTGTACCCGCTACCAAACTTGCTCTTCAGGTGTTGGGGGCTGCCGAGGCACTTCAGCTGACCATTCACCATTATGGCAAGCCGCGTGCAGAGTGCTTCACACTCCTCCATGCTGAGGAAAGAGGAAACAAAGCAAATTACTTTGGACCCCAATGCTCAGTTTCTGTCTTTGCCATGTGTGATGGAAATTATAAATAAAGTTTTTATTTATTTAAAAAATAAAAATAAAAAAAAAAAAGAAATTTTCAATTTCACTGCTCTTCCTCTTGCCCACTCCAGTTTGTATTCTTACCTATGAGAGGTGATGATCACAGCCTTCCCGCTCTCCCGTGTCCTCGTCACTGCGTCCCACAGCAATCTACGGGCCACGGGGTCCATTCCAGTGGATGGTTCATCCATGAAAATGACCGGAGGACCGCCAATCAGAGCAATGCCAGCACTGAGCTTCCTCTTGTTCCCACCGCTGACATAGATAAAAAACACGGGAGAGAAGTGAATAATAAAGAGAGATGTAAGTGGAGAATGTAAGGAAGACAGGAAACCTGTATACCATCTTTTCTTGGCTGCGCACAGTATATTATTTATAGCAGCACATCTTATTGCATGCGGGAAGTAGTCAGGCCCTTCTCACCTGTACGCTCGCACCAGCTTATTGGCATGGGCTTCCAGCAGTAGCCCCCGCAGCATATTCTCTACACAGCTGCTGATATACATCTCCGGCACGCCTCGAAGACGGGCATACATGCACAGGGTTTCTCGACCAGTCATGTGGTCCAGCAGTGGGTCAAACTGCGGACAATAGCCAATCCTCTGCTGGACCTTAAAAACGATGTTACAGGTTATAAGACAGATGTTCTAGTGATTAGTCCAGTCCACGCGCACATTGTATCATATACTCTCAGAATCACCTTCTTGATGTTGTGTAGGATGCTGTGCCCATCGATGTACGCATCCCCAGAGCTGACACTTTCGTCTCCGGTCAACATCCGGAAGGTGGTGGTCTTACCAGCGCCATTAAAGCCGAGCAGCCCAAAGCATTCTCCCCGGCTGACAGCTAGAGATATACGGTCAACGGCCAGGACAAAGGCTCGCCGCCCATAAACCTTTTTAGTTACAGAAATAAAGGAATTACAATAAACCCCAAAAGTTGAAAAAATTCCTAAAAGAAGAATGAACGCAAAAAGTAATGTTTAACCTGTGTATGCCAAACACCCCCATCACAAACACGCCAACAACTCATAGACAGTGCCTATAGCAGAAAAAAGAGCTCAAATGATAAAGCATAGTATGTCAGTTATGTTTGCTGTGACATCACTGGCCCAGCCACTGTATGATTCCACCAATCTCTAGTCTAGGTAACAGAAATACTGTGTATAGAAGGCTTGGAAGCTAGTCACACTGGTTGTCATCTGCCCCAGAGTGAAGCAAGATAGAAAAAGCACCACCCTTCTAAGCAAAGTCTGCTTTCTCTAAAATGATACCTCACTCAGCATGATGGACAGAATTGGTAATGTATAAGCACATTGGTTATTTCAGGAAAACTACTCAGCTCAGTAATACAAGGGGGCTTTTGCACCCATTTAATCAATCCTTTGCTCACCTTGCTGAGCTCCCGGATTACTAGTGGGCTGCTGAGTGCAGACAGCTGCTCCACAGGAGACTCCAACACCTTCTTCCTCTCATCGGCCACATCTCGGTCCTCCGGGGGAGTCACCGGGGACTCTGGCGGTGCAGACTGGGAAGATGGATTATTCATAAATGTATCACGTAAGGCAGGAGTGGACAGTCTGTGTTTTGATGATTAGTACACCCACTAAATCAAAGACTGACTGGGAGTTATTTTATGAAATCATCACCTCCCAACATCATTTTATAGGAGGGCATCAATTAAGTGGGGGCAACTAATTCGGGCTCCACCATTTGGGCACCAGGTCATTAAAAAACTGCGGCTAGGGAATTGGATTAGGGACGGTGAACCCTGTTTGGGACTGGGGTTAAGCTTTAGGGACCAATGGATGCTGGGGATAATGGGCTGTTGTGTCATATAAATGATGGTGGGGGGAGGGGCTGCATGATTTCTGATATATATATATATATATATATATATATATATATATATATATATATATATATAGTAAAGATATTGTCAGACATATAGTGACAAGAGGGGCTGTGCAATTTTTAATAGTGTGTGTGTGTGTGTGTGTGGTGGGGGGTCGCTGTGTACTTGGAATTATAGAGGGGAGTAAAGGAGAGCGGTCTATGGTACATAGTAAGGAGAAAGGGGGTGCTGTGTAAAGATCCAATTCTAGATATACATTTTTTTTTTTTTTTTTTAATTATAACTATACACAAAACATATTTTTTAGACAACTGTCTGTGCAGTGCCGATAATAACTGCAGCACTATGTGGATTTGCAAATGTGAGATGGGACTTGGGACTCATTGGTTAGTAAATAATAATTTTAATTGTTTTAAAAGTGGCCGCACTCAGTGGGGCCATATAGATCACCCAAAGGCTGCTGGGGGTTCCTCCATATTGGATCGAGTTCATTTGGGTTTCACTTTGATTGGGCTCCAATACATTTGGGTACACTTCAATTAAGCACTATTTATTCTGGCTATGTTAATTTAGGTTCCAACCATAAATTCCTAACACCTGTCCCTAGTCCAAATCTCCTATCCCTATCCCCAGACCCTGTCCATAATGCTAAAAAAAACCAAAGTCCCCATTTTCTAACCTGAGCCCCAATACAAATTTAACCTCAGTCCTTAGTCCAAATCCCTAACTTCAACCCCCAATCCCTTATCCCAGTCGCCAAACACACAATCCCAATCTCTAACCCCAGTATCTAGTCTCAGTCCATTGCTCAAGGCCCGTATCCCACTCCGCAAACCCAATCTCCAGCTATTAATCCCAGTTCACAACCCGTAACCCCAGCCCCAACTCAAGTCCTCAATACATATACCAATAATGTGGATATTTAAAATCAACTGGTGTCCAATGGACTTGGTGCCAAAATAATATTATGTACCCTATTCAAATGCTGCAATATGTGTGCACAGACTTGTACAAAAATATTGCAGCTCGTGAATGATCTTCTCAGTAAAAAGTTCTTCAATTCACTGAAAGGAAACCCGGCCCAGTTAAACTTCTATTAAATATCAATTTTTTGGGCATTTAGTTCCACTTTCATTTCCCTGGTTATTCTTCCAACACAATTATTTTACTTCTCCTGTCAAACCACCACCACATTCCCCAATCGTCCTTCATCGTACCCAGTAACGGCGCCTGAATCGGCACAGCTGGCAGAGAACCTGGCTCTCGATAACAAAGAGAAGGCAGAGGAAGGCCAAGCCCTGGACAGCCATAGACGTTAAGTATCGCCCCACTCCCGGGGGGGAGAAAGAGTAGTAATTTGTTTGATAGGAGATGTCTGGAAAGGCAGAATAAAGAAAAAGATGGATTAATAAAAGGACTCTGTCGGCCGTCACATTGACCAAAATGATTTGATAATAACTAATATCATATTTAGAGAAAATGTTTAAAAGAGATTGTTTGTAGGGCTCATGTCTCTCTTTAGTAAGTAGTCACCCCAGGGCAACAATAGGGTCCCACTTCTGGGATCCTCAACCATTACTTTATTACGGTTAACTGCATGCTGAATAAAGAAGTTGCTGTGTGGAAAGATCCCAGCTGTCCATGCAACGTACTGTATGGAGGAGAGGTGTGAATGCGGAAACTTCATTACCTGGTTGCAGTTTCTGTTTAAATAAAAGCAGCATTTAATACAAACCTCCCAGGCATGGCACATTCTCCCGACCTCCACAAAGCTTCAGAGCCGTAAGCTGTGTGGTCAGTAACACGGCAGCGATAATACGATAATGGAGCCGGACACAAATCTGCTCGCTCTATGGAATCAATTGTATCCAAGGCAGAGAACACGGCAAAGAGTTGTCCCAACCGAGGACATATATTATTCTGAGCCACATTGGCTCCTCGTGTCTTTCTAATTAGAGGGTGAGAGACGGGACCTTCCCTACCCTTTGCATTCACATATGCCCGCTGTCCGAATGCTGGATTGGGTTCTGATCAGTGACAAGCCCATGACATATGGATAACATCGGTGCCATGTTCATCAAACTACTGGGGAAACATAAGTGCTCTGTGGAAGAGAGCATGGTCACCCTGGAAGACATCCCTCCCACCTGGAAAGAAGATGATCACTCGGTACCATTAAGTAGTGATTAACATTGACCTTGAACTACTCCCAAACCAGGCCAAGGAAATGTACATCACATCATCACTGAACTACAAGAATCCTACACTGTTGGAAACAAGGAGAACAATGACGGAGTTCTCATCTCTCCGCTGATTGATCTGCAGTCAGCTTTGCACTATGAATTAATACGATCCTGGAGTATGTGCTTCCACCCTATATTGCCCCTTGGAGCTCCATGCCGACATCACCTTTGACACCACGTAGAAGCCCTTGCTTTCAGTATGCTTCCTATCACTTGTTTACCAAAGTGTTACCATTTTTTTTGTCATTATTTATATCTACATATAAAGTCATTATAAGCTTCCTTATTGACACACATACATGGCTCTGTAGTGCAATCCCCACCAGCCTCCAGTTACTCACTCATCATTCTGCAGACAATTTCCGTACTGAACGATGAAGTGCAGAACTTCAGGAAGTTGTAGTTTTGGTAAAAGTCACTGAACGATTTTCCCAGGCAATAATTGGGGAGCACTAGAAACACAAGGTCCAGGGTGCGAGAAAGATCCACCAGGCCCAGAGCTGCCAAAATAAATCAATCAATCAAAACGTGAGAGTGAAGGAGCTTACACTTGAGCAAGTCAGCATTAGAGCAAGCGATAGGGGTGGGAGGACAGATAGGGGGAGCGGATTATATAGTACAAGAGGAACCATTATAAATTGGGGTGTGAGGGAGAAGGGATGAAGGTCTCACCTGGAATGCTCATGATAGTGACAGATAGGAAGCTGGCAGTGCCCGATAGAATGTTGAAGATAGTGAGCCGCGTGTAGGCGGTGGCAGTGGAGGTGAACAGGAAGCTGAACAGGTACATGAGCGGAATGACAGCCCAGCCATATAGGAATAACATCAGCATCACATCCACAAGGTGGTGATCATCTGTGTACGCACGAACTCCGAAGGCCTGAAATACCACCTGTAGGTGAAAAGTGACAGGTTAGTAGTATCCACACAGAGAGGAGGGGGGAGGGGATTCAAAATACAACACAAATCAGACAGGGATCAATGGGGAATGCAAAAGAAATAAAGTACATCCAATACCGTGATCAAAATTAACCTCTCCTTTTAATTATGCTACTTTATATTCCACTACTTTATATAACACTACTACTATTAACTGAAATGATGATTCAGACCCTTGTACACTCCCACCTGGTCTATCTGCACCTGTGCGTGTGCCCAGAGGTATAACATACAACACAAGATTACATAAAAAACAGAAGTAGAGAGATGCCGGAGTGGACAATATACTAATAAATGCGTCACTTACCAGCATCAGGCCGCATTATATTAGGAGGTGTAAATTACCAGCATCAGGGCGCATGATATTAGGAGGTGTCACAAGCATCAGGGCGCATGATATTAGGAGGTGTCACTTACCAGCATCAGGGCGCATGGTATTAGGAGGTGTCACTTACCAGCATCAGGGTGCATGGTATTAGGAGGTGTCACCTACCAGCATCAGGGCGCATGGTATTAGGAGGTGTCACTTACCAGCATCAGGGTGCATGGTATTAGGAGGTGTCAATTACCAGCATCAGGGCGCATGATATTAGGAGGTGTCAATTACCAGCATCAGGGCACATGGTATTAGGAAGTGTCACTTACCAGCATCAGGGTGCATGGTATTAGGAGGTGTCACTTACCAGCATCAGGGTGCATGGTATTAGGAGGTGTCACTTACCAGCATCAGGGCGCATGGTATTAGGAGGTGTCACTTACCAGCATCAGGGCGCATGGTATTAGGAGGTGTCACTTACCAGCATCAGGGCGCATGGTATTAGGAGGTGTCAATTACAAGCATCAGGGCACATGGTATTAGGAGGTGTCACTTACCAGCATCAGGGCGCATGGTATTAGGTGTCACTTACAAGCATCAGGGCGCATGATATTAGGAGGTGTCAATTACCAGCATCAGGGCGCATGGTATTAGGAGGTGTCACTTACAAGCATCAGGGCTCATGATATTAGGAGGTGTCAATTACCAGCATCAGGGTGCATGGTATTAGGAGGTGTCACTTACAAGCATCAGGGCTCATGATATTAGGAGGTGTCAATTACCAGCATCAGGGCGCATGGTATTAGGAGGTGTCACTTACAAGCATCAGGGCTCATGATATTAGGAGGTGTCAATTACCAGCATCAGGGTGCATGGTATTAGGAGGTGTCACTTACAAGCATCAGGGCTCATGGTATTAGGAGGTGTCACTTACAAGCATCAGGCTGCATGGTATTAGGTGTCACTTACCAGCATCAGGGCACATGGTATTAGGTAGTTAAGCAGGTCCCAGGTCAGCGCAGACAGCCAATAGCTGAAGGAAGACGCTCCGCTAACGAACTGTACGTGTTTGGACTTCACCGCTCTCTCTCCAACAAGCAGCAGAGAAAATGTGCTAGCCAAAGATGCCATCCCATACAGTAGATTAATGGCGATGGCAAAACCAGTCTGGCCCCTGTAGAAAACACCACATTTTTATACTCTGTCAACATCTCATCAGGCTTAGCCCATTTTTTTTGTCTCAAACGTAAGTTTTGCCGTTGCAGAGAACAAACAGACCCCCCCCCTCCCTGCTCACCTACCCCCCATCCTTACTCGAGAAGCTGATCCTGAGCAGTCTCAGAGGTGTTTCGTGGCTGGGGGTAGTTGGTGATTGAAATGGAGGCACTGGGGCCAGCAATCAGTTTGAACAGAGCGTTATCAGCCAGAGAGAGTGCAGCAGCCACGGCATGATAGGCTTGGTTATTGAAACGGGCAGTGACACTAATGCGCGTGCCGCTGCTTTGGATCTCGGCGGCACAGAGGCAGTGCTCAGAAAACAGGGCGCCCTCCTCAGAAGCCTTAACCAGGAGATAGTCATCGAGGTTACCTGAAGAGAGAAGAATAATCATTTAAAGAAAGTATATGCTGCGTAAACTGACCGTACCCGACAACCAAGAAAATGTGTCTAATACATTTTAACATTCCGCAGCATTCTAATAATGGGATTTTTATACTAGAGTTAAATATTTTTATTTACTTTACTGGATTATTTTATTTACTGGATATTCTGGAATAAAGAGTGCGGTCACAGGAACTTGAGCAGTTTTTTTAAATTATCCTCCTTCCCCTCTTTTTCCCAGCACATTTTTTAACAATGTCCCAAGGATTGAGCAAGATGGAGAAGAGAGAACACAGTTCTCCAACAAAACAACCGGGAACAAGAGCATTAACAAATAGAACTGCGGAGGCAGCGACCGGGTCCCACCTCAGTGGGGGTCGTATGGTGGGATCGGGCAGGCGGAAGGAGATAGTGATAACAGAACCTCCTCAGCCCACTCCAGACATCCCTAGTTGTAGTTGTGGGATGCTAATTAAAGTAAAAAATATGAGCAGCCCTAAAAACTAGCGCCGAGCTCCCCATGGAACCAAAAAAGAAAACCTAAAGTCACGGCAGGCTTCTGGGTTATAGAGGGGCGAGGATCTTTTTTGGAGGCAAAGTCTCCTCCATTAGGATGAAAGAGGAACTAATTTTAGGACTGGAGTTCACCTTCAAGACTGTACCAGAAAAAGAAATTTAAGCTATTATGTTGGACACAGACTTCAATGATGACTGTATTTTACACTTTAAAGATCAATCCACAAAAGCTCAGAGGAAGCCTGTCACCCCAGGAACACCGGACAGAAGACAAGACAATCCCATATCACTCACCTAGCACTTCTTGTGGCACTGCATGTTGTCCATCCAGCTGATCTCTGAAGCTCTCGGCCAGGCTCTGCAGCAGGAGAGAAGCATTGGGAGGGAGTGAGTACGGCACTGCCGTGTACCCATAACCCGCTAAGTTCATATCCAATGCTGGAGAGTCTTGTGGTCCCGGGAATGTTTTCCCTACAACCAGAGCCAATGTGGTGAACACCAAAGGGACCAGGAACTGTCCCACAACCATCTTCCAGTTTCTCCAGCTGTAAGCTGCGCGCTTCATGAAAAGGGCATAGAATTGTTGGCACCAGAGGGAAAACTGTTAAAAAAAAAAAAAGAAGAGACATTCTTGAGTAAATCGGTATAAAGGAAAAGTGGTAAAGAGATAAGGAGATTGGAAGGAGTGGTAAGGGGAAAGGGAGGGAACAATACAAATGTGGGAAACAGAACAAATAAATACAAAAAGTATTCAACAGTACTGCAGTCTACTCTATATAAGAATCACCAGACCCCTCAATACTAGTCCGTAAAGGACTTCAAAAATAAAGAACAAGTGTTCCCGTTAGCTCTTAGATTGTTAGCTCACTTGAGCAGGCCCATCTTTACCTTCTGATTCATGTTACTGTATGCGATTTGTTTGTATCATGATCCACTCAATGTACAACACTGCATAATGTCAGTGCATTATAATAATAATAATAATAATAAAACAACCAGTAAACATGGCTTTAGAAAGATAGAAAGATCCCAATCTAAACCAAAATCTATGGTTTGTGCCATGATCCATAGGTTAACACCCCTTAGGATAAACATTTATGACCTGCTCTTGACTAAACCTTTCCATATATTATTTTATTCTAATAAAGTCTCATTTCACTTTGAAGACATACTCTACTATTTGCCTACACTTTTTATCATCTTATATGACCATAATTTTAATGCCCTTCTCTGTAATTTCCCTTCCTCTCACCCCTCCGTTGAGCTTGATGTTAGAACAGTCCTCGGTTATCAACGTTCCGCTGTCCTCCGTGCAATCGCTCATGGAGCAGGACTCCTCCGCCGACCAGTCGTTGGCCCGACGCTCATGCTGATACTGGAGAGCAGGCAGCTGGATAGCCTGAATGTCCAGACTGGTGTCCACTAACTTCCCCACCCTAAAAAGTACAACCATAGATAGCATCAAGATTTCCCAGATAGGGCAAGACCAGAAATAAAGGTACGCTGTCAGTGGAGAGAAGACAATAAGGAGATGGAAAGCCTCACCGTAGAAACACTTCCTCCATAGTGGTGACAGATGCTCCATAACTGGCAATTCCTAACTCTTCATGGCGGCGTTCCAGCTCAGAGAATAGTGGCTCAAATCTATGGCAGGAGAAAGGGAGATATTTAAGGATAGCTCCAGTTTAGAAGGAGGAAGAGGAGATGCAACAAGTAGAAATAAAAAGGAAAATATAGGTTATGGGAAGGAGGACGTGGCAAGTGGTGTTACGAGACGTTAAGTGGTTGTAAAAACAGGGTAAGTAAAGAGAAACTATAATTGGTAGCAGATTTAACGTTGTTTTTAGCCTCATACCCCACTTCCTAAGATGAAAATTGAAATGCTGTAAAATAAAATGAATATATTTTATTTTACAGAAACAATCACCGAAACGGAGGATGAACTAAACAATCCAGGGGGTAGATTTACTAAACTGCGGGTTTGGAAAAGTGTAGATGTTGCCTATAGCAACCAATCAGATTCTAGCTGTCATTTTGCAGACTGTACTAAATAAATGATTGCTAGAAGCCGATTGGTTGCTATAGGCAACATCTCCACTTTTTGAAACCTGCAGTTTAGTAAACCTACCCCCAGGTGTAGACTGGTATCTGTATACATGGTGTGTTATATTCTGAAACAAATATAAAAGTAAAACGTGATGCATGTTTTGTAGGGCCAGGGAATAAGCCACCTACCTGTGGGTACTCTCTTTGGGCAAGATGTAGGATAATTCTGCCCCAGCGTTGCTCTCCATGGTGGCACAGGGCACATAGCTGGTAATGAGGTCTGTGACTTCTTCCACGTGGCAGTGTGGCTGCTTCACCATCACCATATGGTATCCAGCACCTGGATATCAGTGACACAGAAAAAGTAATATGGTTTGTGGGATCGTTAGCTAGAGCCCCTCGGTATTAGCCACAGAGGTTAAGGTAGGGTAGATAACATTAATATGCATATTCACACAATAATTCCTCCTGCTATGTGGCTAACTCACTGGTTTATTTACATAACTCTTGGTTGGATGCCACATAATTGTTTTTCACTCTAAACTAAAATATAGAGTATGCTCTTATTATTACGGAACATCATGGGGTGCAAGACACGTCACATGCACTGATGCCAATCAATCCCCCAATCGTCTGCTGCATTCATTCCTCATTTCTATGCCTTAGTGCATGAAGCATGGTAATGTTTTAAATCAGCATCTCCCTCGCCCCTTACCATATTTGCTTTTGAGGAAGAGAGAAGATCCACAGCACTGCAGCTGCCCCTGGGCCATAATGGCAATTCTATCTCCCAGCAGATCGGCCTCATCCATGAAATGCGTGGTGAGAAGGAGAGTGCAGTTCTTTTTGTGCTGCCGCAGCAACTCCCACGTGTCTCGACGAGAGGCCGGGTCCATTCCAGAAGTGGGCTCATCCAGCATCACAACCTGCCACAGGATTACATCACAATAAAATTCACCCAATCAAATCTGTGGTATTCAGCACTTTGTATGTATTCTTTAACAGAACATTACTGCCAGACTTATAATTCACAACATTCTATAGTTGTTTGTGCTCCCTGCCTATGGAAGGGTCTTGGTGAATTGATACTCTGCATTCTAATGAATGTTGTTCAACCCCACTGTATGAGTAGACTCTAATATTGGTGTCCATTCAATACTTAAAGTGTTTTAGAAAAGGCTGTCATACACGCAATATTTAGTACAGAGGTCACAATAACAGGCTCACGTAATCCATATTGTTAATGCCAGCTCATTCATTCTTTAATTTTACTACAAAAACTAATTTTGTGCTCAGTCTACCCCATATTTTTAAAATATAGTAAAATACAATTTCTTAATGTGTCTGCCTTGTATCTCCTGCTATCCAGCCTAGTTCAGACGAAAGACCTCGCCAAACTTGCCATACCACTAAGGGCTCTCTTACTTTGGACCCTCCTATTAAGGCAATCCCAATAGACAGCTTGCGGCAGGTGCCCCCAGACAGCTGGGTACTCAAAGCAGAACGTTTCTCCTCAATCCTCAGGATTTGCAGGATCTTATCCACCTCTTCTGGGCAGCGCCAACGTGGACATCCTTTCAACTGCATAACAGCAAAGAAATACAGGTCAGGGAACGTAGATAAAATGTTATGTAGCTTCTCTGTTTTAGGTGACCCTTACCGCTGCGTAGAAATAGAGGTGCTCCTCAACGGTAAGACCCTGGAACAGAACGTCATGTTGGGGGCATAGCCCCAGATTGCGTCTGATGAGAGCGGTGTCTCGTAAGATCTCATAGCCACCAATGTAGCATTCGCCAAGTGATGGGGGTATAAGGCCTAAAAAAAAAAAAAAGGGAAGACAATGGTGTTTCAGGGAAGAGGTTAGGGACTATCTAGCTGGCAGAAGTTGAGGACAATGAAGTATATTTAGTGATCACCAATAAAGGACTTCCAGTTGTCACAGTGGAAGAGCTGAATGCACCTACCAACAGGATATAGACAGGAGATTTACCAGGGTGTACCCTTATTTAAACTAATGAGGAATGGTTGAATTCTCTAAGATTTCTGGCCAAATGCAGGCTGAGAATTATGTCCCTTCTGCCACTGTCATTACACACGGCTCCCCCAGCTTAATGTGGTAATCTGTGGCTCAAGTGCAAGGTCGGAGGAGGGAATCTCAACGTCTACCACAGACACAAATGCTAAAGAACCACTGCAAAACTACAGACCCGATCGGAAACTAAAGTATATGAAAGCAACATTTACCTGTTAGCATGGACAAGGTGGTGCTCTTGCCTGCTCCATTATGCCCCAGTAGCACAGTAATCTGTCCTTCATACATGTTAAGTGTGAGATCCCGCACGGCCACACGCCTCTTACCGTTCACACGGAATGCCTGAGAGATGGAGAATGAAAGGTCTAGTAGGTATTTTATCCCAACCCGTATGATGCAGACTAATTTCACAACAACTCACATCTACCATTATGGTGGAAATAATAACTACAGTCTAAATGAGTTACACATACAGCACCCAATACATTCAGCTGGTGTGGTACTAAGGGAAGTGATTTTTAGATTAATTTGGAAGTAGACAGTGGAATAAGGATTTCTTTACATACATTTAATACGGTTTTTCTTGAGCAATTTCATAAAAAGTGCATATGAGAATATTTAGCTGAGAAGCTCACATAAAAGGGCTATAAGTGCACTAGTTGTTCATTTAAAGTAATGTGTGGTGGATAACAGTGTTAAGGAAACAGACGAGAAGATTGCGCAGAGATGATCAGGAATTGTAGTGGAAGGGAGACCATCAACCATGGTTGACAAGAAAGTGTAGATGAGGATATGATGGAATTAAGAATGACAGAAGAGAGGATACATTGCGTACAAAGGAAATATTATACAAATAGTCTTCATACCAACATCTACTGGAAGGAGGAGAGATTAAAAGGACCCTGTGGTGAGGACATCTAGTGGACACGTGGTAGAATCTCACCTTCGTTAAATGTTTAATACGAATGCCTGGTGTCAGATCTGACGGTTCATCTTCTAAGTATTCCCCTCTCAGGTTCTTTTCAGGGTCTTCATCCTCTTCCCTCTCTAAGTATCCTGCATCTCTGGGAGTCCCACACCAATATGAAGGCTACAAGGACACCCACAATAATTACTGCAGCAGTTTTATCTCTTTAAAACAATTAAATCAAGCAACACAACTTGACAAGTACTTCCCTTGTCTCTACAGAACACCAGATTAAAATCTGTATATTTTGTATAAAAGGGTAGTCCCTCCACCTAAGATTTAAGAAATGGGACTCACAGATGGAGCAGATTCAATCGAGACTAAAATTGCACTTAAGCGTGTTTCTCGCTCTCCACTTTGGGAGTCACCAGGTTATTTTGGAAGTCTCAATAAAACGTGCACTATCTATATAAAACACGTCCCTTCCCCAACTAACAGAGACTCAATCATTCCTTTTAAAACTGTAATTTTATGTCCATCAATGAAGGCAGACAGACTAACCCAACTGAAACGGTGACTGAACACAGGAATTCAAACTTGTGACATCCGGATATAAGAACCAGCAATAACCCTTACAATATGGCTTTGGATCAAGGGAGTGCATGGATCTTGGGGATGGGGTACCACACATTAAGCCTGATTAAAGTCCAGACGTCCATCCGTTTGTGATTTCACACTGAACATGGCCAGAAACGGACGTGACCGCAATAACCGTAAATGCAGGTATTTCACGTCTACACGCATGACACTTACGACCCTTTAACTTGAGTGGTGGAACGGGGGACGGAAGGGGCGGACTAACATAGGTCATGTACAGTAAGGGAGCGTTCATGCAGATGAACAAAATATATCTGTATTATAGTTAAAAATTTATTTTATCTATTAGACTTTTAGCAGTTGTTATTTTATGTTATAAAATAAAATTATGTGCGTTCTGATGTGAAATTACTCTATATACGCATGTGTGTATACTTCAGTTTTCTACGTTTGTCTGCGTACAGAAAGTACGCTTTATACAAAGCATATTTCCACTCCTATTCAAATAACGTATCTTAACATACACTTTGATTTGAATAGGGGTGAAATTATGCATAAGTTGCATGCTCTTTTTAAACATATATTTTACGGCCAATTTGTGTTGAGACTCAAGTCAGACCCAAGAGGGGCAGTAAGGCCATGGAGCAGAGGATCTCGTTGGTAGTGATGATTTTGGCAATGAGGCCCTTGCAGTAACATCATTCTGTCATGTCAAGGCAGAAATAATAAAACATAAATCATGCTTATTTCTCTTTAAATAAAGCAGTGGGAAAATAAGAAGACTTAAAGATAAAAATATTTGAGGGCTACCACAATATCATCATCATCACCATTTATTTATATAGCGCCACTGATTCCGCAGCGCTGTAGAGAACTCACTCACATCAGTCCCTCTACTCTAGATATAGACACTGATGTTGAGAATTTTGATGAGATTAGGAATGGATGGTAAACTTGCGTAAGTGTCCTATAGGGAGAGTAACAAGTAGACTGTGGTCACAGTAGTGAAATAGGTCCTCACCAGAATGCAGAAGTACCAAGGCTGGGGAACTCCATAGTCTCCCGGCATAATCGACTCCACATACCACCCAATGATGGAGTAGATAACAGAATCGAGCAGAAGCAGTCCTAGGACTTGACCCAGAGTGAAGTTGTCATCCACACTGACTGGGGTCATTAAATTTGACCACTGGGCTCCCGTACCTATAAAAAGATCAGTGTGAAAATACTCATTGAAACAAGGCTGACGCAGGTTATCCTTTCACAAACTGTGACTGACATTTCGGTCAATAAAGAGAACCTTTCAAACGTAGAGATATTTTCGCACTGGTGGCCAACACTGACCTTTGCCTTCAAACATTCCGATGAGTTGGGCTCCCATGGCCATCCCCACGTTGGAAATCAGACAAGATGCCAGCTTCTCACTATGAGTTATAATGTCGTACCGTGGAGAGATGAAAAAGTAGGGGATGTAGGAGAAGAAATACAGGAACCCACCCGCTGCGGCTGCAATGTTTGCTACGAGAAGACCAAAGAGACGTCCACCTGTTATTTTTGCATACAATACCATCAGCGATGTTCACGAAGATGGAAAGAAACGTTCCTCACCTTGTGAGAAAAAGCTGCTTATCATGAAACTGAAGGAGATGGTGGACACTGCAAAAACCATGAGATAGACAAAGACCAGAGTGGGGTCACTTCGAGTGAGCACTGCTCCCTGGCCACTGACCTGAAAGAGAGACGCAAATTAAAATGTGCATGGCACACGTAATGATGTCCGACACTTATAAAGTGCCAACCAAAAGCTGCCTACAACCGAAAAAGGACATCTATGGGGTTTTTTTTTAAAAAAAGTGCTGACGGTTCTAAGTTACCCAACAGAGAACTGCTTTACTATTAAATCGCCATTTTTACATGCTCTGGCTTATTTCAATCTAACCAGATTGGGAGCTACTTTTCCATGCAACCATCTGTAGAAGTTTCGGTGATCTTTTTTTTTTTTTGTTAACGTGTACCCTGTCATACATGGCTTTTAAGACACAAAAGTCAACAATTCATCATCACCATTTATTTATATAGCACCACTAATTTCGCAGCACTGTACAGAGAACTCACTCACATCAGTCCCTGCCCCATTGGGGCTTACAGTCTAAATATATACACACACACACGGACAGACTAGGATCAATTTGATAGCAGCCAAATAACCTACTAGTATGTTTCTGGAGTGTGGGAGGAAAACGGAGCACCCGGAGAAAACCCACGCAAACACGGGGAGAACATACAAACTCCTCACAGATAAGGCCATGGTCGGGAATTGAACTCATGACCCCAGTGCTGTAAGGCAGAAGTACTAACCACTACGCCACCGTGCTGCCCAACAATTACATTTTTTCACACACATCCTCTAGAGGGAAAGAAATTGTCAATCCCTGTTGCTTGAAAACACCAGGACCAAATGCGCTGCTACCAAGGTCAAATAAAGGGAAAAGGACATATGTAGACAAGGCATATTACTTGCACAGATAAATTGGTATTTATAGAATTCAGACATTTTACTGACCTGGATGCATAGAAGCAAAGTGACAAAAAAGACAGACACCAAGAGAAGGAGGAAAAAATGGATGAACCAAGCCATAGAGAGGAGCCAGGAATTCAGTCCCATCACACGCATGTACTCCTGTAAAATACAGATTATTATCATCATCATTAACTGATCAATAGCGCCATTATACAACACATATTTGTCTTTCACATCAGTCCCTGCCCCATTGGAGCTTACAGTCTAGATTCCCTAACACACACACACACACTACACGGGTCCACTTTAATCAGCAGGCAATTAACCTGTCGCTATGTTTTTGGAGTGTGGTAAGAAACTATAGAACCAGGAGAAAATCCATGGGGAGAGCATATGTGTATCAATATCCTAAGCTATATACTCTCAACAGGTATAATACCATTGTAGTCAAAATAATATGGTGAAATGCGTGAATGGAAGAGATACCGATAGGGAAACTAATATAAGAAATGGGTAGTACATGTATATTTATTATATATTTTGGTTACGTTTTCATTCAAATTATATATATTTTGACTACATGAATTTCATACTATATTCTCAATGGTTTATGATGATATGGAACACGACTGAAATGCGATCTATAACGCCACGCTATTAATGATCGATTCATCTGTGGCCCAGAAGAAAGCATCTATGTGATATCCCACTAATGTGTGATATATCTCTAACATAACACCAATAGAACACTAGAATATTGTGCTCAGTTCTGGAGGCCATATCTCCAGAAGGATATAAATACATTAGAGACTGTACAAAGAAGGGCAACTAAAATGGTGCATGGCCTACAGCACAAAACTTACCCGGAAAGATTGAAATTTCTTTATATGTATAGTTTAGAGCAGAGAAGGGGAAGGGGGAACATGATAGAACTTAAATATATCAAGGGTTTGAACAGAAGTGAAACATTCTACAAGGGAAGAGAAGTATTAGAACACGAGGACATGCACTGACACTGGGGGGGAAGTAGGGTCAGAGCAAATGTTAGGAAAAGTTACTTCACAGAAAGGGTAGTGGAAAAGTGGAATAGCCTCCCATCAAAGGTGGTAGAGGCTAATACAGTAGAGGAAATTAAACCTGCTTGGGATAGACATAAGAATATCCTTACAAGGACCTAAGGATCAAATAGGTTACCATAGGATAAAAAAATGGAAAGACTAGATGGACCAAGCGGTTTTTATCTGCCGTCAAATTCTAGGTTTCTATGTTTTAAGAAAAAAACAAGGGGTTAGAGGCCATAGACACTTTAAATTAAAGTTTATAAGATATAAAAAAAGAAATATGACAGTAAGGAGAGCTGGGAAGTGAGACACAATTGGTCATTACCTGTGCTAACAATAACTGGGACTTGGAGAGTTGAAGAACTTTAACTGGATATACCCCTTAGAAGCAAAGTGAAAATGTCTTTTACTTTGTATAAAGTGTGTTCACTGAAGTACTGACTTAGAAGTACAATTATTTTTTATTTGTGAATGTTGGAGTACAAAGAGGATCACATTTTTGTGATAACCTAAGGAGTAATGAGGTTTATCGTTGGTTAAACATTGCCCTATAGTCATAATCTAATATAACTGTATTGCAGAGAGCGGAAAAAATATCACTAATTCTGTTATCTCTCCGATGTGCGCGAGCCTCTGCAGACGCCGGCAGTACCAGACAGGGGAAGAGGATGGTAATTCAAATTAGGGTCACCGCACCAATGTTAATATTTACAGATTGTTGATGAGGCACCAAAACAGCAAGTGGCTGAATTCACAAGCATGAAACAATGTAACGATGGATCCATCTACGCATTCAGGACTGTCCTTACCTTCAGCTTCCGCTCCTTCTCCAGAACCAGAGCACGCACGATGCTCAAGGACGTGTAAGTGAAGCTGAGCATAAGGAGCAAGGGGAGCTGATTTTGGATAGCCAGGATGAAGAGGTCATTGACGTAGGGTGGGAAGGGAAACCGTCGTATGGAGACATCAACCCTGTCCAAAAGATCCCGACCAGTTTTGTTAGCGTGTTGATACATGATCGCACGATCTACTTGGTGCTGCACGGCCAAAAAACCCTCTCGCTGATACCCTGGGAAAAGAAGGAGAAGAAGTTAAGGCTGTATGAGGAGCCAACAACAATGTAATGGAGCAGAACATTATAACTACATAAAACCGCAAAATGGAATCATCTTATTCACAGCAAAATAACAGTATAAAGATCAAACGACAACACAAAAAGCAACAAAAGTGTTAGTAAAACCATGCACACATACAACATGCCGTTGGGTAACAAAGATATAGAAGACACCACCTGGCATTCAATGTTACGTAGACGAGAACGGGCGAATGGAGCTGAAGATAAGTGAACACACAAACACAGCAGTAACACACTCTCACCTGGTGTCCCTCCAGTTACATCTTTACGCTCGCGTGGTCCTGGCAGCTGGAAGAGAGGGTACAGGTACCTTGTACGCCAGTTTCGATCCACGTTTGGGTTGAGTCCAGTTCGCTCACTGAGAGGAGCATTGCGTGGGCTGTATTTGAACCGTAACTTGTACCGGACCTATGTTGATCACATGGAAATGACCGATTTACACAATGCCCGAATACCACACAGCTGAACCCAAATCCTTCATATATCCAACCACAGAAAATTCAGACCACCCACCGAACACATCAAGCATAACCCCAATAACAGTAGACGAATAGAATCTACATATGTATCTTCCCACCCGAGTACTACCTGGAGGGGTAAAGGATCATCACTGTTGTTAAAAGGATGTTCAAAGACCAAAGAGGCCAGCACATTTCCTGACTGATTGTCATGTCTGATGAAATCCTCAAAATCCCTTTCTGTGGGAAAACCTCGGGCTGAAGAGACGGCAAAGATAAACATATAGAAATATAAGGATGTGTAAGATGAGTAGCCAAATAGAATATCTTATTACTAGTTTAAGGTATAAGTACTTGAACCTCATTTTACAACCGTTTACCAAACCTAGATAACTGTGTTTACACTGGGAAATCTAGTTGTATATTAAAGCTATGGAAATATAGTTTTGGATAATGAAGTTATATTGACTGAGAGCACCCATTGGAAGAGAAATGAACAAGGGACAAAGTTAAGAAGCAGCAGTGTGACGCAGGAAGAAGATGGGACTCTGATTGGCTGCTGGCGTCCACCAATGACAGTGGAGCATAATCGTGTGGCCGCAGGGATCGCCCTGGCTTGTGGTCATTTTCTGCAAACCTGGCCTCTGCCCCAACTAAATAAAATAATTGTTTATTACTGCTATTTATAATCACGCCAACAACAAAATCTCATTGGGCCCCCCCCTTCAACACCGATTCCTGTACCAAACAATCACGTCCATATAAATGACAAAGGGGAAGAAGGGAAAAAAGAAGATATTGAAAAACAATGGATTTTGAGATTACGAGCAAAGAGATGAGATCAACAAGAAAGGTCATAGAACAGGAAGCACGGTTTGCCTTACCACGAACATGGATGCCCAATTGCCTCTCCAGGGTCTGTACAATGTCCCAAACAGCATGGCTGTTTGATGGAACATACGCTATCTCCCAGGGTTCTACGCGTTGAAAGAAGCTAGGCATGGTGGGAAATTCCATCTCATTGTATGTTGTAGCATTGGGGTAGGTGACAGACTCAACCCTTTGCCTTAAGGCGATGAGAATAGCCGAAAATAGGAGCGGCAGTGCCAACTCAATCACTGTCACCAGGACCTGGCGTTTCTGTGGAAGGAAGAAGCACAGCTATGTTTTTAATACTCCCCAGGTACATAAGGATCACTGGCAAGCTACCCATACACCTCACTAGTAATCAGTGTATTACAAACACCAGCACTCCACTTATTTAATTCTACCGCCATCTTCAGCTCCCACCACTTCAAACATGCAACCACTCATCTTATCTCACCTGTAAAACGTAATTCTTCCACAGAAGGAGCCCCAGCTGTCTGAACACGACCATCGTGAGTTAATCTGGGCGAAGTTTGCAGCTGTGTAAGATAAAGTCAATGTGAGCCAACAATGAATTTCCTCTTCCACCAAAACCCTGACTCAATTTCCATTCCAGAGGACATTTTCTTACATCATACAAAAGACTAATGCAACTTATTTGAACTGTAATACCCCTTTAAAAGCCGTCCAAACACAAATAAATCACTGCGTCCTTATCAGAGCTTTGGTTCCAAGCACTGCTCCATTCAGACAGAGTCACTTGGCCATCTGACCCAGGGACCTGAAAAACCACTTGCAGTAGAACTTTCTTAGCTACTCCACAGTCTGCAAGCCATTAAAGGAGGGCACTACACAACATTGTGTAATATCCTTTGTAAATCACCATCCCACCCTTATTGAGTAAAAATCCCACAGGTGCGCTCTTTGAACACACAGCACTTGTCGCTCTTAAGTGTCTCAGAGGTTTACCTATCAGGGTGAGTGGAATACTTCTGCAGGGGGGAAGGGGGACGAATGACGCAGACTATTGCAAAACGAATACCGTCGTGCAATGCAAAGTTTGCACACCAGACCCATCACATACCAGAAATAAGGCAATGATAATACCAATGATGTATAGACCTGGGACCTATTGTCTATGACGCTCTGCAGATCTGTGTAATGCACTTTTAAAAAAAGGTCAATTTTCTATATGGAGACTAAAAGGTGATGTTGATCATAAAGTAGAATGCAGAGAGCTCACTAGTGAAAACTGTCATCCTATTTCAGTTTGCAGTGGCACAAGACAGCATATAACAGCTGATAGTATCACAATAAGAGAGCAAGACAAGACAGAACATAGTCCAGTTATGCTGGCTAGGTGTTGGCTGTAGCAATAACATGCCCGCTATGAGACACGTGCCCCATACTGAGATACTATAGCTGCAGGACCTCAATATGTCCCTGTAGCTTCAAAGCTGCACAGTACAAGTTCCACATGTTCTGTTCAATGCCCAGAAGAAAATGTTTTGAAGGGCAGTATTAAAAATACATAAAAAAATACATAACGGTGTCTAATGGCCAGTGCCCCTTTGTAATCTCATTACCAACTATGCCCATGTTATGCAGATCAATATGAAACAAATAGCTTATTAGGTGATGAATGCATACCTCCAAACCAGGACATAAACACTGTAAAACAATGCTCAGCTTGTGAAACTTCTGATGTAGTTATCAGAGAAAACAGACGGCTCCTTAAACATGCTAAACAAGCAATACTATGTAGACTTGTCATAAGAACACTATATAGCAGATTTTCTACTATATATGCACCAGGGTCGATTAAGGGTTCAGACTAATAGTGTCCCCCTCGCCCTTCACATCGGGCTAATATATATGCAGTAGGTAAAAACAAACACGTGCTCAATTTAAACTCTTCACCCCCCTACCCCCTGTTTACAATAACACATTTTAGAAACTCAGCTCCACTTGGCTATTTAAAAGGGTCATGGTAATCTTTGTCCCTCATTTACTTTTTATTAACATTAGAATTGTATATCAGAATGGCGGCATGAACGAGGGCTACTGAGGGTGAAGGGGGCTATTATTATTTTTTTAACTCAAAAGGTTTTTATTTAATTTTTTAGAAAAGCATATTACAAACATAGCAGTGGTGGCAGAGTACATACAGCAGATCAGTTATATTGAACAATCCACACTGCTTAGATAAACAATCAAACAAGTAAATAAAAATAAGAAAAAACATTGGTACAGACAACAACACATCTTATGACCCAGTATACATAAGCCAAAGACGGCAAAGAGAACAGACAAGAAAAACAGACGGCTAAAGGGGAGGAGGGGGGGACAAGACAAGAGACTATCCGGTTATAGAAAGTGTACCAGTGGGTCTAGCCCAAGTACCCAACTTAACTCAAAAACCATTCCACAGTACTCACGGATCAAAGATTGAGCTGTGATTCGTAAAGTACTCATACCATATAAACCACTTAACAAGCGGGGAGGAAGCCCCTGTAGACAGATTAAAACCTATGGTTTCCATTTTGTAGCTATGTTGGATCTTGTTAATAATTTTAGGGAGTGCTGGAATAAGAGGTGATTTCCAGTTCTGGGCTATTGCAGCTCTTGCTGTAATAAGAATATGTCCAGTGACATAATGATTGTGTCGCTGGAGATGTTTAGGATACAGATGAAGTAATGCCATATCTGGGGAAGGAGAGATATTATTTTTGGAGACCTGAGAGATTAAATGAAAGATTTCGGTCCACAATGGTTGAAGTTTCGAGCAAGACCAAACGATGTGCATAAGCATACCAATTTCACCACAATTCCTCCAACAATATTTAGATTCTGATGGCCAGATTTTATGCAGCTTAAGTAAGCTGGAGTAAGATATAACCTGTGAACAATTTTAGTCAACATTTCCAAATGGTTAATACACTTTGACATCTTGTATATGTTTAGGAAGACTCTCCCCATACCTCTTCTGAAATAGTGATATTTAGGTCAGATTGCCAGACAGCTTGAATCGGTAAAACCCGATTGTCAATGGGAGTTAAGAGTATCCGGTACCATAGGGAAATACCCCCTGCTTGGGATGTAGGTGAGAGAATCACCTTGATACCAGGGGGGAGGGGTCCCATCACCACCAAATGCGAGGGGCGTGTTTGTAACCAGTGCCTTACTTGAAGATATTTGTAAAAATCGCGGACAGGGATATCATACTTAGCTTGTAATTGAGAGAAAGGGGGAAGAGACCCTCCCTCCAGGAGGTCCTGCACACGTCTAGCTCCTTGCCTGTGCCAAGAGTCAAGACGGAGGTCTGGGATTAGTTGTGACAGTGCTATAGTAGAGAGGCTAGAGGAAGGGAGCTGGTAGTCTGGGAGAAGGGACATCATCTTATCCCAAGAAGGGGGCTATTATTAACTCTTATCCTCAAGTGTCCTCCCAAAGAGGACTCATTGTTTTCAGCCTTGGGAATGCATGGAAATTAAAACCTTGCTACATTTTTTCTTTCCTGTCTTCTATTTCCTTTAGAAAGTAATTATTCTCTTATATTTTAAGATGAATTTCAGTTTCTAAAAATGTTGCCCCTCCCCCTCCCCCCCCAAAAAAGCCTTATGTCCTAATTAATTAACATCAATATAAAAGTCTGTATTATTTAACTAAATTATATATATCTAAAATAACTGATCTCCATCTCTTCACAGCAATTAGTTATAATTAAAAATGCCCTTCCTCTCTGCAGACCCCTCTCTCCACATACACCATTTACATGCATTGTCTTGAGTCCTTTTGATTGACATTCACATTCATTTTAATGGATATAGTCAGACAAAATGACTTATTAAATTAAAGTGTACCTAACCCTTACTAGTAGGTGTACCATACTCGCCCTCCAGACACCGCACTTCATTAATTAACTTTTCTATCTTAAGGAAATTATTCTAAGATATTGATCAAAGCTGATTAGGTGGCTGCTCCAGATTGTCCAATCAGCTTCAACCGACACTTTAAGTCGATCACAGGCCAGTCCACTTTCATCTGAAAAATACATTGAACGCCGGCACCAATGGAGAAGAGTATCTCTCAATCCGCAGGAGTCTGGGCCATGGGGTCTTTGCAGTTCTGCTGTTAGGGAGATGGGGGCTTTAGGGAAATAATAATAATTTTAACTGGATAACTCCAGTAAAATGGCCCATGTATCACAGAAAACATCAGTGAAATTGATTACATTTAACCAAACCTTGTCAGATTATCACACAAAGACACCTGCCTATACGCACTTCCTCCCGAGCCCTTAAATCAGGCATGCCAATTATCCCATGCCTGATCAGCTAATCCTCCTACACCCACATCCCAGGAGACAATGGGCGGGCCAGTGACATCCTGCAAGAATACAAATTAAAAGCTGGTCTGCAGAATGTAAAACAAGTGTGTAAAAGTGTGATTAGACTAGCAATGAATACTCCACACTGCAATCAGTGATGCAAACATGAAAAATAAACAGTAGTATTGAGACACGGCATTCCGATAGAACAGGTTTACTTTCCAGCAAGTGTGGAACTACAAATCCCAGCATACCCTGTCAGCTGACATGCAGCGCCACAACTGGAGAGCCATGGGTTGCCTAACCGCACATTAGATTATATAAAGAACCATGACATCCCACACAAACTAATTCCTATTTCTCAGCACTGATACAAAGGAGCATGTAAGCTTGTGAGCAGGGCCCTCTTACCTCTCTGTCTGTCTGTATTATCCAGTACTGTTTTATTACTGTGTTTGTTCTTAATTGTAAAACGGTATGGAATTTGCTGGCTCTATATAAATAAAGGTTGATGATGATGATGATAAAAATAAATAAATAGCTACACATGTACAAACACACATTCCTATCACTCACCTATCCAGTCCCTTTACAACAACACTGATGTATCCTCCACAATAGCTGTATTTAGCAAAGAAGTAAAACTACAGGTGGAAGACGTTTTACGGACTACGACATAAATGTAGATCTTCTCATACTATCTGCAATCTATGTAAGGTGTTGTTCAAGGATTCTCAAGGGGTGGGTCATACGTATGGTGTAAATAACGTATGTGTCCACAAACAAAATTCTTTTAAGACTGAAAAAAAGGTATTATGTTATGAATACACGGCCTATCTCTTCCTCCTGCTGAACAGATATCCTTGACTGACATTATCCCATCCCCCTACCTGCTAGACCAGATATTTTATCTTTCCGCCTCAACTACTAAACACAACTAGGCCTCCCAACAATAACACGCAAGGTTATACCACCTCCATACCAACAGATTAACCCCCAGTCATGTTCTGTTGTCTCACCTCCCAAAGAATTCACCCAATAGCCATAAAAAGCGATTTGGACGGCCAGTCCGATGGACACATCGGATCACTTGGTGCTTGGGCTGTACTGCAGATCTGCCTGAGTATCGGCAGCTTTAGCCATACTGCAGACCTGCCTGAGTATCGGCAGCTTTAGTCATACTGCAGACCTACCTGAGTATCGGCAGCTTTAGTCATACTGCAGACCTGCCTGAGTATCGGCAGCTTTAGTCATACTGCAGACCTACCTGAGTATCGGCAGCTTTAGTCATACTGCAGACCTACCTGAGTATCGGCAGCTTTAGCCGTACTGCAGACCTGCCTGAGTATCGGCAGCTTTAGTCATACTGCAGACCTACCTGAGTATCGGCAGCTTTAGTCATACTGCAGACCTACCTGAGTATCGGCAGCTTTAGCCGTACTGCAGACCTGCCTGAGTATCGGCAGCTTTAGTCATACTGCAGACCTACCTGAGTATCGGCAGCTTTAGTCGTACTGCAGACCTGCCTGAGTATCGGCAGCTTTAGTCGTACTGCACACCTGCCTGAGTATCGGCAGCTTTAGCCGTACTGCAGACCTGCCTGAGAATTGGCAGCTTTAGCCGTACAGTTTAAGGGTGGTGGCAGACAGCAGCACTGGGGCTCTAGTCTGCACTTTTTCAGATAGAAGAATCATGAGCTGAATTGCAGACGTAGTAAAACGATGAAGCAAAAAGGAAACTCTCTATTCTTAAAGCAAGTCAGCAATTTAATGGTGGACATCTCTGACTTGCATAAGCGGATTGTAACTACTGTCAACAAAAACTGTATGTTAATAGAACTCCTTGTTGACTTCCAGAGTCATAGTGGATAAGACAGAGACTGCTTGCCATCCTCGTACTAAGGGGGGCAGAGGTTCTTAATAAAACATCTAAACTATGAACTAGTGGTTATATGTGGTCATTTCATTCATATTAAAAGGATAGTTTGGATTTCATATCTACTACTAAGGAATGGTAATGAAATGATTGACTGGGACATCGTTATTGCCCGTTATGTCATAGGAAAAAGGGAGGTGGTGTGGATTTAAATATAAAGCAACTTTAATGCAGGGATCTGAAGATAGGACTAAGAATATTTGTGTAACTAGAAACTTGTGTGAGTTTTTTTTAGATAGGAATAATATATATACAACCAGGACAAGATGATAAGAAGGAGGGATTGTTAATAGAGATAAACACTGGATGATAATTATGGGAGGTTTAATATCGGATACGAAAATGGGAAGGGAGGACCCTGCTCGTGAGAGCTTACAATCCAGTTGGAACATGACAGAGTTGAGATAAGAGGAACGAGTGTGACTCATGGTGGAGATTGGGACAGCAATCTGAATAATGCAGGTCAGGGTAGGCTCTGGTAATGAATTCAAACAGCTTTTACAGATTTGAAGACTGGGCCAGGCTGACCAGATGTCATTGGGAATTGAAAAGGTACTAGCAGTACTGGAAAAGTATTTTAGGCAGGAGAGGAGGTCGTTATCAGAGAAGAAGCAAGTAGCAGGTCAGAGGAAGGTCCAAGAAGGTGAGGAAGAGAGCATTTTAAGATAAAGTTTGAGAATTATGATGATGGTTATAGCGGTTATGATGCAACATCATAGGTTTTGAATGTGAAACTTTTAGACCTTTATTGTTACCTAGAGTGTATGTGCCACAGAGCTGGGTTTCCTGACTCATAGCAGGGTGGGGGCTATAGCTAGCAGTGTTCAGCAAAGTTATCAGCTCACATGTCAGATAGAAATTTAGGACAGTCCATACTGATTTCAGAGCACATGGTCAGATCATAATTTGCAAATAAGAAAAGTCCACATGAAAGCAAAATTGATCATGATTTATATCTGAGATGTCAGCTGGATAGCTCTGTAATAATCAGGACAAATAGGTACATCAAATACGTAGAGTTTAGAGAGCAGCTTAATAGCAAAATATAAAAAATTAAGTATTGGCCCAATAATAGTGTATAGTGATGCTTCGTGTCTATATGTAGGTCCCTTTATGCTCTGTTCATTTAAGGTAAACTTATGATAATGTGATTTTCAGAGGAAAATTATGGCAAGAATCTTCAGCTATTTTGGGCGATTCACACCCAGATGTAACTTTGTTCCCCTCATTAGAATACACACGGTCATCTTATAGTTCCCTCCCAGGATAGGAGGGCTTGGGGCTGAAGCAACACGTTTAAGAGGTCAAGTCACTGTACATGATTTAAAAAAAATTGATCACTTCCTTGAGACCAATCTAATTGGGGTTATAATCCACAATCTGATGTTCTCCTACAAGAGAGGGGGCAATTTAATTAAACGCAAAGTGTCTCCGGAACGTCCGCAGAGACACCCTGCGTTGATGTTCTGGCTGGAATGTTCGCTCATTATCGGGGTGCAAGGAAAAATGAACGGAGATTCCTACCATAATTGCCGGCAATGTGTGCGAACCGCCAGCAATTGAATCCCATAGATTGTAAGCTTGCGAGCAGGGTTCTCTTACTTCTCTGTCTATATGTATTACCCAGTATTGTTTTATTATTGTTTGTTCCCAATTGTAAAGCGCTACGGAATCTGCTGGCGCTATATAAATAAATGTTGATGATGATGATGATCTCGACCAGAGAGTACACGCTAGCATTTCTGCTTTTTCTCCCTTTTATTTTTTTTTTAACTACTTGCACAATACTACTGTTTGTTACCGTATCTATGTGTTGCCAGCGTAGACGTGATACTGGTGGCTGAATTAGTTTACCAAGAGAAGAGATGGACAGTGAGAAAAGAAGAGGGCTGAGAGCCTTGTTAGACCCCATCAGATAGTGGAAGTGAAGAGAGGATATACCAGCAGTAGAAACACTGAAGGAGCACTTAAGATATGAATGGAACCAAGAGAGAACTGTGTCACAAAGGCCAATGTACTGAAAAGGTGTACAGGAGAAGACACTAGTCAACAGCGTTGAAAGCACTGAAGTATAAGTATGGAGAAGTGACCCTTAGACTTTGCTGTATATAGCTCTGCATTCACTTTTGTGAGTGCAGTCTTGGTGGAATGTTGGAGCTGAGAAGGGAGTGAGAAGAGAGAATAAGTGAGAAAAGCAGTTCTACAGAAGCTGCTCAAATAGTCTGATAGCAAATGAAAGGAGAGAAATAAGGTGGTAGTTGGAGAGAGCCTGGGAGATGGTTTCTTTAAAACTGATGATAGGAGTTTGTCTTTAAAAAAAAGAGTGGGAATCTGCCAGACGAGAGAGACAGATTAAAGAGGTGAGTTAGAGGTGGAAGCAGTGGGACAGAGACGTGGACAGGGAACAGGGTTGAGGTGGCTACTTGTGGGGTGAGATAATGAAATAAGTGCAGAGACTTTGTCCTTGCTTATGGGGCAGAATGAACTGAAGGTGGATTGAGGAATGCAAAAAAGGTGGGTGGGCCAGGTCTGAGGAGATGATGAATGACGTTTATATAGTCTTTGAAGTAGGCTGGCAAAGACATGGCATGTGAGGGAGGAAGTGGGAGGGTACAGGAGGGCAGAGAAGCGAGTTGAAATGGCAAATAAGCTCTTTTTTGCTACCAAAGTCTATGTTTGTAATATCCCTATTATTTACGGTAGTGAGCGCATTATCCCATATATAAATTAATGTACATAATATCTGTACAAACAGCCAGTAGTGAAGTCACCAATTCAATTCACCGGGCAGCACAGTGGCTCAGTGGTTAGCACCTCTGCCTCACAGAACTTGAGTCACAAGTTCGATTCCCGACCATGGCCTTATCTGTGTGGATTTTGTATGTTCTCCCTGTGCTTGCGTGGGTTTCCTCCAGGTGCTCCGGTTTCCTCCCTCAATCCAAAAACATTCTAGTAGGTTAATTGTCTGCTATCAAATTCACCCTACTCTGTTAGTCTGCCTGTGTGTGTTTTAGAGAATTTAGACTGTAAGCTCCAATGGGGCAGGGACTGATGTGAGCGAGTTCTCTGTACAGCGCTGCAGAATTAGTGGCGCTATATAAATAAATGATGATAATGAATAATAAGAACACATATGTATTATAACCAAAAAGTATACCCAATACCATATATTATATAGAGATTTTTGCAACCCCTACAATAATTTATAAGAATGCTAGCTGTCAGAGGCCATACAAAGGTAAAAGAGCTTTTCGACTGGTCTGGTGACTACTAACGGCCTTATAATTAGTTAGGAGTACATTACGTCTTAGTATACACAAGTTTTAAGTTGCAAAAATTCTTTTATGAGCCCATTTTAATTCAAACACAATGGGTTCAACACAGACCTAACTACAGGAGGAGCAAAATTATTAGAATAAAACTGCTCTAAGTGATGACTAACTATGAATCCTTAGTGATATCATATGCTGATGATATTATGTGCAGATACTCCTGTAAATAACATCTGCATAAACGGTAAGTTCTGATGTCATCGCTTGTAATGTCATTACCTCAGAGCTCGTTAGGAAATCTTAAATAGGGATTTTTACAGCATGTATAAAAGCACTCGGGCCTGTGGTTTCATGCTCTATTATGGCCATGAAATTTCTTAGTAACTTCTAATATCCTTCCAATTTACAGTACTATAGAAAAGTCCCATCCATACAATAACCATCCCAGTTTTAAATTATTGGAAGCTGGGATGACCCCACTAAAAAGATGTGTGACCTCCAGGCCTTCCCCTTCGGCCCTCAGTTTTTCGATGCTTTGATGTCAGAATCATTTGTTTTAGCTTGTAAAACTTATTACTTCTGTTTGTTTGTGGGGTTGTGGCTTTTAAACGGATGAAAATGTTATGCAATTTTATTGACTTACAATAAATCTGCAGAGAGCATTATAATCTTAAACTATGGCTAAAAGGTGCTTAGCTCCCTCATAAAATAAATAAATAAGATTAGTGCATACTACCATGAAGATAAATCTGAACTGGAGCAGCACACAAAAACAGATCATTTTTTCTATTTATACATTCCTTAGGGTACATACCATATGTTTTACACATCATCACCATTTATTTATATAGCACCACTGATTCCGCAGTACTGTACAGAGAACTCATTCACATCAGTCCCTGCCCCATTGGAGCTTACAGTCTAAATTCCCTAATACACACACACAGACAGAGAGAGAAACTAGGGTCAATTTTGATAGCAGCCAATTAACCTACTAGTAAGTTTTTGGAGTGTGGGAGGAAACCGGAGCACCCGGAGGAAACCCACGCAAACACGGGGAGAACATACAAACTCCACACAGATAAGGCCATGGTCGGGAATTGAACTCATGAACCCAGCGCTGTGAGGCAGAAATGCTAACCACTGAGCCACTGTGCTGCCATACACATGTTTTTAACGCACATAATCATACGTAACACTAACAAATATTGTTCCGAATAAGACCATGCCCATTTGCTTTTTTACCTGCGTTACATTTGTTCTAATGCTACTTGTTCCAATTCTGTGCGCTTCTCACGCTTCAGAGCATTTGAAAACATACAATAATTTCTAAAGCGATAGTAAAAATACATATCAGATGTGTATACGTTTGATATAAGATATTACTAGTATGTAACAAAAAACACCATCTT
The DNA here is from genome assembly GCF_038048845.1 of Mixophyes fleayi. Taxonomy (NCBI): domain Eukaryota; kingdom Metazoa; phylum Chordata; class Amphibia; order Anura; family Limnodynastidae; genus Mixophyes; species Mixophyes fleayi. The sequence goes on along the minus strand of NC_134408.1, from coordinate 26,396,902 downwards.
AACCGCCGGTGTGCATGTTATTATAAGTGGGAGCATCCATATTGATTACTTACAGGTAAGATGGCCAAAAGTGGCCAAATTATCTTGAACCATGTCTGAGAAGAAATAACTTGTTAATAAATTAACACTCGGAAAGTAACACAAGATATATATAGTTTTCAATGCAAGTAATGTGTTTGTATACAGTATTTTTTAAAATTAGATATCACAAATACGAAGCAGTAAATCTAACATCAAAACAGAATACAACTGGTTACTTCCAATATTTAAGGCTGCTCCCTTTCAATCAAGGGTATGTAACAGATGTCCCATGGCAGGTTTTTAGGCAGACCAATCCAGTCAGATTAGACACAAGGGAGATAAAGGGGGCTGCCAGACCTTTGTGGAGATGGACAATGATATGTTCAACCTAGGCTGCAAGATTACCCAGAACACACTACCACTAACATCTGCTGTATGCAAAACCACCCACTGTGCCAGAGCTCAGACCAGCCATATAGATAGCAAACTATGGCTGCAGTGTTCCCATCAATGTTTGCCCCGCTCTATACATAATAAAAAGCATAGCCATATATTTCCTGACTTTCTACAATGCCAGGAAATAGGTTTTGTCCCCCTATTATTTTACAACTTGCAGCCCACAGGGACTTTTTTTTTTTTTAAATCACTTGTGTTAACAATAGATCTAACCTGAAGTATAAGCAGTTGTAGTATATCTGATTTCCCCATTATAGAACATAGAATGATTACAATTACCAGGCAAATGTTAATCCTATTTAGCAATAAAGAGTTATTATTCTTGCTGTACATGATCCATTGCCCTGACAAAACACATTTGATCGTGTATTTGGTATCTTACCTTTGCAAAAATTCTAAATATTACAGCCACACCTTCAGCTACTTCTGTCAACAAATGCAACTGCCTGGAAGCCTTGTGTGGAAGGTGTCAGGAACGGTGGAACATTTCACTCAGTGAAATGGGTCGATCCCGCAGATCCCTTTAACAAAGGACATACTGGCTTTATTATAGGATCCCAGGCTCTGAATGGGATCATCTATTGTGGGGGTCTTCCCCTGAGTCTAGGCCTCTCAGCTGTGGATCCTTCCTCTGTGAATGGGGGTCATCTGCTGTAGGACCAAAGTCTCTACATAGGATCAGCAGCTTTTGCAGACCATCTCTGCTACCAGTGAAGGGGTTGCAATCTTGGTTTAGGAGCCACCAATAATAACAATACAAGTGTAGTCATTAAGTGAGATGCTGCAGGAGGAGTGTGTCTCATCCCTCAGGGCAGGGACTGTGGTCTCATTGTGTCTCCTGTGATCTCGGTGAGTGTCTCATGTCATCAGAGTCTGGTCTTTGTGCCTAAGGCCTCGAGCATCACTCTCACTGCCTCCAGGTACCTGCAGGTTCCATGCCTGAGCATGCATGAGCAATACTTCCTCCCCCTCGCTGTCTCTCAGGCTGGCTGTCTCTGTGAGGACAGGTGCAGCAGTCTCTCTCGGTCTCTCTCCAGTCTCTCGGGAGGAATCAGCCAGCCGGTGACGTCACCGCTCTCCTACAGAAACAAACTAGCACAAGCCTCAGCCAGCAGCCGCTTCCGGGGTAAGGTCACATGACCCGAGCCCAGCCAGCAGTCACATGACTGTCTCTCAACCCAAAGTAATAGAACAGTAGTTGTTTCTGTGTTTTATTTTGTATTGTTTTGTTATTGTTGTGTAGGGGTGTAGGGGTGTAGGGGTGTAAGGGGGGGGGGGGGGAGAAGTATAAATTGGAGGTCTGGTATCCTCTTGTTGGCTGTCAGGGCATGCAGGAATTTGTAGTTGCACAACAGCTAGATAGCAAGTTGCCTAAGCTTGTTAAAGGGTAAGGTTTGTTTTTTTATTACTGCCTGTAGGAATGATAACCTCCTAGACCTGCCAGTGACTCCTTTTAACGTGTGATAAGGTTCTTCTCCTAATTGTGCTGTAGTAACTTGGGGTGAATTAATTAAATGATCAATTTAAGGTGGGTACACACTACAGAAATTTCGACCAACTTTTTATGCCGAGCGATTTTACATCCGATTGATGTTCCGATCGCTCGGTCCATGGACTGCATACACACTAGCCTTGTTTAGGACGATAAAGGGAAGAGCGGACGTCCCTTTAGCGACTTTTTACAGCCATGTTGTCGTGAGCAATGACTGTAATTTCGAACTTACTGTTGTGGATCGGACGGAAGTTTATACACAATACACAGCGGAAACGAGATTGGAACGAAAATATTAACCGGTACGACCAACCAAATGAGGCGACAATCGTCCATTTGGGCAGACTTTCGACCATCGTGTCACTGCACACACTGACCTGACTTTTGAACGAGCGGTCGTATGTCGGCTGATTTAGCCGATTATTGGATGAAAACTGTGTAGTGTGTACCCAGCTTAAGCTTGTTAAAGGGTAAGGTTTGCTTTCTTTTATTGCTGTCTGTAGGAATTATAACCTCCTAGACCTGCCAGTGACTCCTTTTAACGTGTGATAAGGTTCTTCTCCTAATTGTGCTGTAGTAACATGGGGTGAATTAATTAAAGGATCAATTCAGCAAAGGTTACTGCAATTGGGTGGCTCTTAGCTGTTTCACATTGTGTTCATATTCTGCTTTTCTCATCATCACCACCTATTTATATAGCACCACTGATTCCGCAGCACTGTACAGAGAACTCATTCACATCAGTCCCTGCCCCATTGGGGCTTACAGTCTAAATTCCCTAACACACAGAGAGAGAGAGAGACTAGGGTCAATTTGTGATAGCAGCTAATTAACCTACTAGCATGTTTTTGGAGGAAACCGGAGCACCTGGAGGAAACCCACATAAACATGGTGAGAACATGCAAACTCCACACAGATAAGGCCATGGTCGGGAATTGAACTCATGACCCTAGTGCTGTGAGGCAGAAGTGCTAACCACTGAGCCACCATGCTGCCCACACTCTCACTTGTTTTCTGTATGAAATAACATGGGCTGAATTAATTAGTGTTTTTTGTTTTGTTTTTTTAAAACATTTGATATAAATGAGTGAATGGAGCCCAGGTTATTGTGGTTTAAAAACATGTTTGGAAAGGAAGAATTGTATAATAGTGCTAAATGGCTTTGGGATGTAAAATGTCCTATTTATACAATGGGTAGGTCTTGGTATCCACAGCAGACTAGGAGCTGTGATACTCTGTTAATAGACGTTTTGGTATTGTCTCCTTTCTATGGCACTAGACTCTGGCAGGTAATGTCTCTGCTTTATATGGTTTTAAGTCAGATACCTTAACACACTGCAGTGGTACTAGCTACCCAATGCTGCTAGTACTAGATGAATGTCTATGTTCTTAGGCTGAGTACACACTACAGTGTTTTTTAGCTGATTATTGGGCCAATTACCTGATAAACAAGTTTTCTGCCTGATATTGCATTAGTGTGTATGCTCCAAGGGTCGTTCCAAAGAACATAATCTTTTCATTTGATCTTTAAACTGGAGTAAATATCTTGTTCATCGATGAGCAATGTTTTTCCAATCCTGCAGTGTGTATGCACTCATGATCAGGATCTCCGTAGAGTTTACAGGGTCATGATCTTTTCAGTCGATTTTATTATGACAGATGAAGATGTGGGCAGCACGGTGGCTTAGTGGTTAGCACTTCTGCTTCACAACACTGGGGTAATGAGTTTGATTCCTTATCTGTGCGGAGTTTGTATATTCTCCCTGTGTTTGCATGAGTTTCCTCCGGGTGCTCCGATTTCCTCCCACACTCCAAAAACATACTGGTAGGTTAATTGGCTGCTATTAAATTGCTCTTAGTCTCTCATGGTCTGTGTGTGTGTGTGTTAGGGGATTTAGATTGTAAGCTCCAATGGGGCAGGGACTGATGTAAATGAGTTCTCTGTACAGCGCTGCAGAATTAGTGGCGCTATATAAATAAATAGATGATGAGCACAGATCGGACGGTAAAACGTCTATAGTGTGTACACATGAATCGAGATGCTGTTTGGGACTTTATTTTTTCAGTCGTTGGTAAAATCGTTATAGATAACACATCGGGGGGGATTCTGTAGTGTGTACCCAGCCTTAGTCCTGATGGCCAGGAATAACAATCCCCAGTCTTTGCTTCTGCTTTGAGCCCAACAAGAAAACCCCTATCCTCTACCTCCAAATTTTTAACTCTCAGGAGAAAAATGATCCTTATAGAGCTGTGAGCCATGGTATAACAAAATTATACAATAGCCTGACCAGTGTAAGACTAATAGTTGAGTGAGTTTGTATAACCAGATTATCCGATAACCTGATCAGTGTAGGAACATGTTTCAATAACATATTACCCCTTCCTTGTACCTGTCATATTCACATATGACATAGGTTTTAATATAAACAGTGGTTGGATACACCACTAACAGCTGGGTTTGACTTTTGATAACAGCTGGGTTTGTCTTTTTTTACTTGCTCCGGTATTCCAATATTAAAAATTCCTTTTGTTATATGGATAGTATTTTCTTTACCTGCTATGGTTCCAACAATGACTTGAAATGTATAAAATGATTACGTTTCATATGACCTTGACATTACATTACACTTTGATATGTTATCTGGGAATTTTCTTGATGTTGAGAAAGGGTGCTGTAACTGAGACTGATGTATACTTGTAACCTACAGATTGTATAACTATAGTCTTCTTCATTCCATTTGCTATTTCAAAGCCACAATTGGTAGACTTCTCAGTACTCGTATGCAACCAACTGTTTGAATAGAGACTAAAAGCCATGCATCAGGAAATGATTCAGAGAAGTTCCTCTGAAGGTAAAGTTTTAGCTAGGGCTGTTGAGGTCCTTTTTAAAACCACAGAAATAACTTACTTTGTGGTCATGTGATCCGCAAGAATGTTACATAGATCTTTTTTCTTTTGTGTCTACCTAAAATTCTAGGTCAGGCTATGTAAGTTCAATGATTTCAAAGTTTACAAAAATATGCCGAATTTAGCAATTGTCTAAAAAATATTGGGGTACATCTGATCAGGGTATAAGTTAGTAAACCCATACAACCCTCATTCATTGGTACCCATAAATTTCGCCCATTCCCTTGACTAAATTGACAATGCTGTAACATAATCAAGGGTGAGATTTTCAGGCATACATCTAAGGGCTACACTATTAAAATAAATGTTTTTCTATTCTAAATGTATGACTTGGGGGAGGGGTGCAGTTTACTAAATTGCAGTTGTGTTAAAAAACGCCTTCTTTTTTCATTTTAAAACCTTTGGAAAAATGACTGAAAAGCTCAGTTTTACAAAGCTTCACATTGAATTTCTTTATACTGATGTTTTTTTTTTTTACATGATAAGAATACAAACTGCTAGATTTATGAAGCAGCAATTTGAGACACCGCTGGAAAAACTGCCAGAAAAAAAATAGGTGGTTCTGAGAGGTGAGATTGCTCAAATCGCTGCCCTATTATGGCCTTTGATGCATATTAAAAAAAGGCTCCAAGGGATAAATTAAATAAACTGCAGGTTTGATAAAGTGGAGATGAAATAGAGATGTTTCCTATAGCAACGAATCAGATTCTAGCTGTCATCTATTTAGTACATTCTACAAAATTACATGCAATAGTCATTAGGAATAATTATGGACTATACAGCATTCCCCCCCCCCCCCCCTGTTTTCTGTGTGGTATCCTCTCCCACCCTGTGTGGCATCCTCTCTTTCCTTTTTTACATTAGTGAACTGCAGGTCCTAGCAAGCCTGGGCTGCCATGAACAGTTTGGTGCATACCCATGGCTGCCAGGACATGTTGGCACATGGGGAACCACAAGTGCCAGCATGCCCTGACACCCAGGGCCCTGGGCCCTGTAGTGCACCAATGCAAAAATGTAAAGAGCCCTGGTGCTGTCAGCGTGGGGCTGGGAAAATGCACATTGCATTTTAATTTAATCCTTCATTTTTTTTTGAGAGGTATCAGGGTTTGCAATAAAAATATCTTTTTGTTGCATTCTATATTGGGATAGTAGGATCCCTCTGATTGAAGCTGTATCTGGTTTTACCTTTAACACACAGATAAAACATTTAAAGTGTTTAGTGCGCCAATTTTTTTCGTTTATTAGCATCCTAGTCAGTGGTCGAAGGTCAAACAGGTGTGGTCTTTTTATGCTTTATCTCTTGTGATCTCGTAGATTAAGGGGTCATTTTACATACACACAAGAGGTATGCTGTAAAAATGGAGAAAAATAAACACAAGCATTTAAAAGTAAAATAATAAGCATTTTGATATGTGGCAGTAGAGTTTCCAGCAAGTCCTAGCAGTAATAAACTGCATGTATGTGGGCAGCACGGTGGCGTAGTGGTTAGCACTTCTGCCTTACAGTACTGGGGTCATGAGTTCATTTCCCAACCATGGCCTTCTCTGTGAGGAGTTTGTATGTTCTCCCAATGTTTGCGTGGGTTTACTCCGGGTACTCCGGGTGCTCCGGTTTCCTCCCACACTCCAAAAACATACTAGTAGGTTAATTGGCTGCTATTAAATTACCCTTAGGGCTAGATTTACTAAGCTGCGGGTTTGAAAAAGTGGGGATGTTGCCTATAGCAACCAATCAGATTCTAGCTTTCATTTATTTAGTACCTTCTACAAAATGACAGCTGGAATCTGATTGGTTGCTATAGGCAACATCCCCACGTCTTCAAACCCGCAGCTTAGTAAATCTAGCCCTTAGTCTCTCTGTCTGTGTGTGTGTATATGTTAGGGAAGTTAGACTGTAAGCCCCAATGGGGCAGGGACTGATGTGAGTGAGTTCTCTGTACAGAGTTGCGTAATTAGTGGTGCTATATAAATGATGATGATGGTATGCTGGTAATTGTAGAACTACAAGTGACAGCATACCCATGGCTGCCAGAGCATACTGGTACTTGTAGAACTGGAGGCACTAGTATTCCCTGGTATACAGGCCCTGCTGGGATCTGTATTGCTACATAGAAAATATAAAATAAAAAAGATGCCCAGCATCTTATGACCTGGTTGTGGCATTGTTTTGTTCCCTTGTTTTATGCTAATGATTTATTTTGTACAATGTACTAAATAAATGATATTTGAAATCGGATTGGTTGCTATAGGCAAAATCTCCACTTTTTCAAATCCGCAGTTTAGTAAATATACCCCTAAGACTTGGTAATGCTGGTATCTGTGTATAACAGAGGGAGTGCAAGTGCAAAGAGATTTAATTACCTGGTTAGCCACTGGAGCAGGAGGTACTGGTGCCCAGGTATAGTAGATGGAGTGCAGGTACAAGTATGTCTGGGAAGATGAAGGCTCTGGTTTTCCAATTTAGACAGTGGACTGCAGATATTGGATGTCTGGAGGCAACGGATTTTCCACGGGAGAATCAGGCAAAAGGAGAGTCAGACAAGTCAGGGTCAGAAGCCGAAAGATCCGCAAACAATACCAGGGAGTAAACAGGAGCAAAGTCAAGCAAAGCCGGGATCTGGGTCATAATCAAAGGTGCAAATTGGTGGAACAGGCAAAAGTCCGATAATCAGGAGGACAGCAGGCACAATTCACATAAGTACTGCCAGGGTACAGAAGCAGCAAACAATTAATGAACTACAAGAGGCAATGTTTGGGTGGATATATAAGGCAGGGGAACAGGCACAGGTGATGATCAGGGAAGGAGAATAACTCCTGCAGGCGAGATGGAAATGTCCAATGGCAAAACAGCAGCACCTCTGGTAGCATAGAGGTACTGCAGGCCAGATACAAATTAGGATCAGACTCCTAACAGAACCACTGCTAAGGATAAATGCACATCCCTCTCTACACTGACCCTGTGGAACTCTCTAAACTACCTACACATGCCTTCAACTATCATGCCACAAGCTTCCCATTCACACAATAAACAACTTCAACAAATATTACCAGGAAGAATCAGGGGCCCTGATGTCTTGTTAGATATCAAAAGTTACTCCAGTGACCGGATGTAGACTACAGCAGAGGTTCTTTGAAACGTCATTCTTTCCACCCACTAAAACTGTCAAATTTGTCTCCATGTGTATGTAAATATCCTGCTGTGCACTGGCTCAGATTGTCACAGAATAACATAGACAAATATATCCCCTGATATCACATTTCATAAATTTAGAATTACTTCAAGAGCTGTTGATACCTTGGATAACATTACACATGATAATGTCACTTATATACATGGGATGATGCAGGTGCGAATTTCTAAAATGAAACTTTCCAGTAATTACCTACAAAACCGGATTTTTGATGGTCCTTTGAGCATTTTTGCAAACTGTTTTTGGGTTGCCAGCCTTACAGGTGCCACCCCTCCTCCCCCTGAAACTGACGTCTTGTCAGTTGTCATATGTACCCACTGTTGGCAAACCTTGAAATGTTATTTTTGCTGACAAATTTATACACGTGTATTCACAGCTAGCATTATTTGCTGACATCATTATTGTTATACAGTATATCAAACTTTGTCCAGAACTGAAAGAAGAAGCGAAATCTACAAACAAAAGTGGTCATAGGGATTATACAAATGGTTCCAATCTTTTTAAACATATCGGTTGTATGTCATAGCAAACCATTTGTATTCAATTGAATGGGAGTAAATATTTATATACCAATATTCAAGAGGGAATACAAGTTCTTATAACATTATAGTTATTCTAAATATGACCTTTTTCCTCCTTTGGTCCCTTCACCCTTGGTATATGCACTTACGTGGCAATCTGTGGAGCATGAGACTTGGAAGTGTGAAATCCTGAAGTTTGCTGTGTCTTCACAAAAGTTGGACTGCAATTTCATGATAAGTGCTTGATCCTTGGACTTGTTGAAATTACTTCAACTCCACCAACGAAAAAGAGGGGAAAGAAAACAAAGGATCGCACATTATCTGGGAATCGCTGGACGTAGCAGAATATACGGGAGGCGTTTTCCCTACTCCCTAACTAAGGGTAAGTCCCTTTATCTCATCTACGCAACTGCCTCATCCGAATTGGCTATACTAGAAGCACTGCATTATAAGAGGACATTGCCCGAACATCCGTCTGTGATATATTCAGGGGACTTATCTGGCTATACCATCTATATCTAATACTCGGCCTCTGATACTCTCAGAACTAATAGGTGTAAGGAGTTTCTACACCTCATTGGCTGTATCCTAACTTTGTTATGCCTATACACCTGGTGGTTAGTTAACTTAACTTTAACTTTATTTAAATAGAAAACCCTATCGAAATTTGACATTATTTTTGCGGAGTCTTCAGTCAACGGTCTAAGAATCTGCCTCTGTTGCAGAGTGTGCCAGGAGAGGTTCTGGAACACTTGTACCTTATAACCATCAAAATTTATACCCTCAAGGCCTCTGACATTCCGTATGTCTTCCCTTTGGGAGGGGTAATGTAATCTGCAGCTGATATCACAAAGTTTCTCCATGTTAAGGGCTTTGGGGCAGAGAGCTCTATGGGCTCTATCACAGATCATCTGGATATTGGGGTCGTTTCCCAGGACTTTATTAATGATCTTAATGAGTACGTCTACTGTGCCATGGGAGGGGATATCTTCTGGGATGCCTCTAATGCAAAGATTGTTGCGGCTACAAACTAGTTTTGGTTGTCAGCTTTACAGATCCCAACCCTCCACCCACTGAAACTGACACCTCTTCAGACACTTGAAATTTTATTTTTGCTGACAAATTTATATAAATGTACGGAGAGTTGTCAATATTTGCCAACACATTATTATATCCAAAGAGTCAAAATACACAAAACAACTGTCCACAGTTTTATCATCATTTCGGTCTGTTGTTTGCCGATATGCACTTTTTTTGTTACTAAATGGTAGCAAATTCAGTTACTTTATGGTCAATAAATTTACTGATAATTGGAAACCCTGGCTTTACCTAATAACCCTCTCACTCCGTGTAGGTCTGCTTGAGCAGTTTTTCCTGCTATGTCCAAACATTGGTGTTTGTGTTTACAAGCCAGATGTTAATGAGTGTTTTAGTAAGATTTTGCTCAGGAGGTGAGCTAACCTCTCTGAACATTGTGCAGGCATCAAGATTGTTGATCCCAGTGCATGAATAGAAAAAGAAGCCGTGGGGCAGTACCCAATGCTGGAATCTAGTGCATGTTCTAGAATTTGAGGCTGCCCCGTGGTTTACAAAGCAGAGTTGTGTAGGCCCTGAATCAATGCTAGCAATCCATGCCAAATGTTCGTAGCAAATTGTTTATCTCATGCTAAATTCTAACCAAATTCTAATCAAATGCTAACAAAAAACCAAGGAGTCGCTTTATCCTCTAGTATGTGCATCAAAATCCTCAGCCACCGTATGGTTCTTTCATATGTTGCCACTCTATTCCAAAAACTGATTCAATTTTTGGAATCAGGTGCATCGTACATAGATTAGTATTGAGATTCAACTTTATTTGTTTGTATTTTCAATAGACGGTTATGACAGATGAAGAGCACAGATCTTACGGTAAATCTTGTAAGACTTGTATAGTGTGTACAATCATGTCCAAAAGTATTAATAATTACACAAATATTATTTTTCACAAAGTCTGCTGCCTTTTTATGATGGCAATTTGCAAATACTGCAGAATGTCATGAAGAGGGATCAGATAAAGTGCAATTAATTTCAAAGTCCCTCTTTGCCATGACAATGAACTTTATCCCAAACACATTTCCACTGCATTTCAGCCCTGCCCCTAAAGGACCAGCTGACATCAGATCAGCGATTCTCTTGGTAACACATGTGAGAGTGTTGACGAGGACAAGGCTGGAGATTACTCTGTCATGCTGATTGAGTTAGAAAAACAGAATGGAAGCTTTAAACAGAGGGTGGTGCTTGAAATCATTGTTCTTCCTCTATTAACCATGGCTACTTGCAAGGAAACACGTGCAGTTATCATTACTTTGCACAAAAGGGCTTCACAGGCAAGGATATTGCTGCTAGTAAGATTACACCTAACTCAACCATTTATCAGATCATCGAGAACTTCAAGGAGAGAGGTTCAGTAGTTGTGAAGAAGGCTTCAGGGCACCCAAGAACGTCCAGCAAGCACCAGGACCGTCTCCTAAAGTCGATTCAGCTGTGGGATCGGGGTACAACAGTGCAGAACTTGCTCAGGAATGGCAGCAGGCAGGTGTGAGTGTATCTGCACGCACAGTGAGGCGAAGACTTTTGGAGGATGGCTTGGTGTCAAGAAGGCCACTTCTCTCCAGGAAAAACATCAGGGACAGACTGATATTCTGTAAAAGGTACAGGGATTGGACTGCTGAGAACTGGGGTAAAGTCATTTTCTCTGATGAATCCCCTTTCAGTTTGTTTGGGGCATCTGGAAAAACGCTTGTACGGAGAAGAAAATGTATGCGCTACCATCAGTCCTGTGTCATGCCAACAGTAAAGCATCCGGAGACCAGCCGTGTGGGGTTGCTTCTCAGCCAAGAGAGTAGGCTCACTCACAGTTTTGCCTAAGAACACAGCCATGAATAAAGAATGGTACCAAGACATTCTCCAAGAGCAACTTCTCCCAACCATCCAAGAACAGTTTGGTGATGAACAATGCCTTTTCCAGCATGATGGAGCACCTTGCCATAAGGCAAAAGTCATTACAAAGTGGCTCGGGGATCAAACCATCACAATTTTGGGTCCATTGCCAGAAAACTCCCCAGACCTTAATCCCATTGAGAGCTTGTGGTCAATCCTCTAGAGGCGGGTGAAGAAACAAAAACCCTCAAATTCTGACAAACTCCAAGCATTGATTAGGCAAGAATGGGCGGCCATCAGTCAGTATGTGGCCCAGAAGTTGATTGACAGCATGCCAGGGCAAGTTGCAGAGGTCTTCAAAAAGAGGGGTCAACACTGCAAATATTGACTCTTTGCATAAACTTAATGTAATTGTCAATTAAAGCATTTGAGACTTATGAAATGCTTGTAATTTTACTTTAGTATACCATAGCAACATCTGACAAAAAGGTCTAAAACAGGCCTGTCCAACCTGCGGCCCTCTGGGTGTTGTGAAACTACAAGCCCCAGCATGCTTTGCCAGTAGACAACCTGTTGATAGCTGGAAGGGCATGCTGGGACTTGTAGTTTCACAACATCTGGAGGGCCGCAGGTTGGACAGGCCTGGTTTAAAAGCACTGAAGCAACAAACTTTGTGAAAACCAATACTTGTGTCATTCTCAAAACTTTTGGCCATTTCTGTGTTTTGTTGCAAACATTTACTATTGCAAAATTGTTATCATTTCTCTTGCGACAGAAAGCTGATCATCCTGTGTCTTGTCATTCACATGTGTTTATTGTATAAAATATTGTGAAAAAGCACATCCTGTGATTGTTCTCTTATAGGTTTCAGGTATCAATTATCTCTTAATGAGCTCTCCCTATCTGATCTGACTTGCAAGAGGGTAAAAATTATAAAAGCATCATTATGTAATCTTATATTCTACTCTATCTAATCCCTAGCAGTACTAAACCGTATTCTATGTTAAATAGTTATTTCATACCTCCCCTTAAAGTTAAATTATAAAAGGACATTGGCACTCCACGAAATACACTGACTCACGTTTCGCTGAACTTGTTTATTAAGGCAAAATTAATTCATTTCATTATTTCTCACTTTACACAGAGCACTAATAAGTCACTAATATTTTGGTGTCTCTATTTTTATAAGGGTTTTAATGAATAATCAATAAAATTTTACTTTTTAATTTTAGGATATTAATTGAACTGTAACCGATTCTTGTCAGTGCACCTTCTAGAAAAAACACTGCTTCTATATTTACCCCGAGAAAGTTTTCACTCTAAGTGGGCAATTCAATGAGCATTGATGTGCCAGTTACAATATAAATGTGAGCGTGATGCTGTACAGTAGTAATGATTGTCACTCATTTTCTGCTTGCAAGAAAAAAAAAATTGGATTGTCAGACGCTAAATCCTTTTCTCTGAATCCAGTAGGGGACATTAGAACACAGGGGTATAGAGTGTGTAACAAGAACTTGGGCACTTTTACCAGTAAAACCTCAACCTCCTCCTCCTTCTCCTTCTCTATACTCCACTGGCTGTCTGGGACGTCAGTATTATTCTAACAAAGCAAAAGGACAGAACCAGAGGGAGAGGAGGAAAAATATCATCATCATCATTTATTTATATAGCGCCACTGATTCCGCAGCGCTGTACAGAGGACTCATTCACATCAGTCCCTGCCCCATTGGAGCTTACAGTCTAAATTCCCTAATATAGACACACACTCACACACAAAGACAGAGAGGGGGACAGACAGACAGAGAGGGAGAGACTAGGGTCAATTTTGATAGCAGCCAATTAACCTAACAGTATGTTTTTGGAGTGTGGGAGGAAACAGGAGCACCCGGAGGAAACACACGCAAACACAGGGAGAACATGCAAACTCCACACAGATAAGGCCATGGTTGGGAATGAAACTCATGACCCCAGCACTGTGAGGCAGACGGGCTAACCACTGAGCCACTGTGCTGCCCTAAGATATCTTCTCCAACAAGAACAAGGATCCTAACAAGGCTAACAGTGACAGAGTGTAGAGGGGGGCATTCAGCATCCCCCATTGGATTCAGAGTAAAGGATTTTACGCAAATATAAAAATCCCATTTTCTCATGTACCCTTAGTGGGGGTCACTGGAGCATTGGGGATGCCCGAATGCTGTCTTTAAGGAAAGGTACACCCAGAAGTAGCAGTGTGCTGCACCTTACATCCTACACTAGTATCTTTGGATGCCAATGTATTGAATCTGTAGACTTTGTGAAGGAGTGAAACAAAGACAAGGCTGTCCGAACCAGATTAGGATGCCAAGGAGCGACCGAGGGATGTAGGGAAGTTGCACATACATCACTCCCTGTAAGTACGTCTGCACCTCCAGAAAAAGTACTAGTTTTCTCTAAAGGAAAACCACTGATACATTCAAGGAGCCAAGTGTCAAGCCCCAATGCAGACCCTCCTTAACACATGATCCAACTTTAGAACCCCCCATGATAACTTAAATATGCCTCTGCAGTGGTATTGTCCCACTGGACCTTTAGCGCTGTCTTTTGTAATAACAGGCATACTCTGAACAGGGCGTTGTCAGGAAACCCTCCAGCCAGTACAACACTACCCGGAGTCTGCTCTGACTGTCTGGTGTTCACTGGAGCCCCTAGTGGTGGGGACAGACTTGGCTGCAGACTACAGAGGGTCATGTGATGCGTACCAGCTTCGGGGAACCCAGGAGCAGAGGGTAATGGCAGACAGCAAATCCAAAGAACAGGCCGAGGTCAGGGGTCACTTGCTAGGAAGAATAGTCTGAAAACACGCCAGCGGTCGAGGTCACGAGCAAATCAGCAGAAACGGAGATATAAGCCAAAAGGTCAAGGGCACAGGCAAAAGACAAATGCAGAGGACAGGCAGGGGTCATACACGGCAGACAGAGATCCAAAGGCTTAATAGTACAGCAGCAGGTAGCAACACAGAGAACTGGAAGCTATAACCGGCAGGGAGGCTAAGCCCTCCCTGCCTTAAATACAGGAAACAACCAATGAGAGCCTAGCTCTATAATTGCACCCAGACTGTGCCACTGATATTAATTAGTTAATTAATTAGCCCACAGGCTATTTGCATATCGCGCACGGCTGCCCCACAGTGTCGGGACGCGGCGCTGAACCCGGAAGTGATGTCCCAGTCGCCATAGCGACGACCGGGACGGAGGTAGGAGAGTCCGCCGCCCAGTTGCCGCGGCTCGTAACAGGCGTCCCTTGGCTCCAGCACATTTATTGGGATCATTTTCTCTAGAGTCTAATGGCCCCGAAAGCTGAAGTGAAGGATGACTGCCCCCCAGCCTCGAAGGCTGGCAAGCATGATCACCAGTGTGAGTGGAAACCCCTACTGAGTCGAATCTCAACCACCAAAGAAGCGACTGGTGTACCCTTGGGCACAGTCTGAGACGTTTACAGGATGGTTTAAAGTCTTGTTCCTTCTCGAAATGAGTTAGATCTGGAACTCCCACAAGTGGAACTAGGCAAACTGCACCACCTCAAAGTTGGTGACCATCTTGCCAAGCACCTTCATGCAGAAGTGAATAGACACCAGTCTGTGACAGGCATCGAAACATCCTCAAAAAGATCATCTTCTGGGTAAGAATGAGGTTGGATTTCTTGTAGATGATTTTCCAAGCATGAGATTTCAGGGCACATGGGTCTGGTGAAAAAGGTTGAAGAGCCCATCTTAATGAGCAGATTGGCCAGACTGACAGCCATCACTGCCATGATCTCTGAAGACAGGCTGAAAGGTAAAAGGCTTGGAACTGGAAATCATGGTAATGCACAGCAAATCTGAGGAGGCACTGGTGCCTGGTTGACGATTGGTCATAAGAACTAGTCTAGTGTCTGCGCCAAGAAAAGGTTTGCGTAAAATCCCAACACCCTCATTCTTCAAGACTGAGACAACTACTCCTGAGGAGAGTAAGGGCTGAATAGCTTCCCTTAGAGCATAAAAGGTCCTCTAACTGAGAAGAGGGACATTAAACGGTTTCTTCTTCAGCAAATTGTGGAGAATTACCGATTCCCCAATTCAGTGCTGGGAGTGGTACACAGGGAGTGTACTAAAGCCTCCACTTCAGGACATGAGGGAAAACTAAAGGTCTGAATCTTCAGCCACCTCACCTTGCCTATGGGAGTGCTGCAGAATCAGATCTTCCTATCACTGAAGGACCACAAAACATTTACTGTGGAGGGAGAATCTAACATCTTTTCCAAGGAAGAAGAAACCTGCATCACTTGCACCCAGGCCGACTCATCATGGGCTGCAGGGGGAGGGTCCCTAAGCTGCAAGAGCTCCACAATAGCCATGGTTAAATATTTTGCCCAGGTTGGCTGTGTCATATCAGTGGGGATCCCCATAGTCTCTGGTCCACAGCCACACATGCTGTGCACAGGGTATTCACGCCAGCCTGGGTGCAGGACAATTTAAAATGGCACCTGGAGTGGACAAAACCTTGACCACTGTGTCTCATCCAGGGTGGACCCTGGAAGAGATTTCCTTCCCAAAGAGGATGAGGAAAGAAAAGAATGAATAATTGCACAATCCAAGGCTGGATGTGAATCTGCAATATAGACAGAAGCCAGAGAGAAGGGAGTAAAGCCACCAGGAAATAGGGTCCACCATCCTCACCCAACCTGCAGAGGCACCCAGGGACACTGCACCTGCTTCTCCTCTGCAGGTCCCAGTGCCAGGGAGTGACTGCTATAGTAAGTCAGCTCTCGTCTCCAGGAGAAGGGAGCCACTTACCTTTCTGCCACGCTTCATCATTTTTACCAACAAGATTGTCTGGTGCCAGTGGAACTGGCTAGCTAAAGGATCCCAGTAACTACCTGTGCCCCCCCACCCCCCCCCACTTGAAGGCCCCAGGAACCTCTGAAATATGATTGGACGAGCACTTAGAAAAACTGAAGTCCCTGGCAGCCAATGGGGTATAGAGGGGAGGAGCTTGAACTTTCCAGTGTCCCCAATTTGGATGAATGAGAAGTTTTCAATACCATAATTACCAGTAACAAGTGCATAGACAACACATAAGGCTAGGTCAGTACTTCCTGGTTAAGTGAATTGTAAACTCAATGGGCTAGATTTACTAAGCTGCGGGTTTGAAAAAAGTGGGGATGTTGCCTATGGCAACCTATCAGATTCTTATTTTCATTTATTTAGTACCTTCTACAAAATGACAGCTAGAATCTGATTGGTTGCTATAGACAACATCCCCACTTTTTCAAACCCGCAGCTTAGTAAATCTAGCGCAATGTCTCCATTGTCCTCTCCCCTTCAATGATCCACATTTCAGCTGTGTCCTCTCCGATTTATACCGGTTTTTATTGTGTTCAAATCATTGCATTGTATAGCAACTTATTGGATTCTTAAGGATTGCAGATCCAGTGCCAGTTATCGGTCATTTGCGTGGTTTCTTTCCCAATTTTTCTCCGCTATTAAGAGCCACTTCAGATGTGACACCAGATAAGGCTAGCTTTTCATTATATGCACTTTGCATAGGGTGTGATATCAAATATACCACACTATCGGGACATTGCTTTGTTTTTATATAAGTATATATTTATTTTAGTGTTCTTCCAGCTGAGAGGTAGGTTTATGGTAGTAGGGAACCCCAACTGAAAACACCAAGGAGTTAACATATCAGAGAAGGATAGAGTATTCTTTTACAGTAAGAACCACCTAAAATTCAATTGGTATTGAAGTAAATTGCAATAATGACAGTGTCCAATCAGTTTTTGTTTTTTTAAAACACTGTAATATTTGTGAATGTCCCTGACCATTATAACTATATATTTTTTTTTTCTGGTTTATTCTCATATGTTGACTTGCTTACACTAGGTTTTGCATAAACCTGGTACCGACATAGGTTATACACTCCACCAACACATTGGAGGCATCCTATGAGATTGAACCAATATTATTGCATAAGCTGTGAATGATGCCTCCTCCAATTTGGGAGTAAAAATCTGCTTATTTTGCCTAGTGGAAAAAAACCTGAGACACTTTAAACTCTCCCTCCACCCTCTGTGACTTAAATATCACAGCTGAAGTGGTGTCACACAAGTTAAAAGCAGAATATTACATAGTTGGGGCTTGTTCACATTGAACATGCTACTTGCAGGAGCAAGGCTACTAAGAGATGCTGTTCTAGCTCCTACCAAGATGGGCTTTTATCATGCAGGTAGCAGGTATTCCATCAATAACATTGATCATGCAGGAGCTATGACAGTCTCACCCCCACTGCTGCAAGTAGACCAGCCAGATCAGATGGAATTTCGGACAAGTAATATCTGACCTGTCTCACAGCACTGAATGACTCGCCCAGCTCCTCAGCTGCATAGATGTCTATTGAGGAAGAGACTTATCAAAATAGTAAAAAAAACCCAAACAAACCAGAAAATGAGCAGCCTGTATAGAAAACAGAGTGCAATGGTCATTCTTCCTGCAGTTCAGAAAATGAAAGTAAAACTTAACTAGTTACTGTTGGTTACAGAACCCTTTTCCTGTGAATCAATATTCATAAAATGTTCCCAACTTACTTCACGAGCAGAAATAAGAGGACATTTATTTATTCCAGCACAGGAGAAAATATTCTGCAAAAAAATATGTATAGTGGACAGCAAATAAACTGCAACATTAAAATAAAAAGAGCAGTTTTTAGTGTGACTTATTGCTCTATATTTATAGCATGACATTGCTCATGTGACACAAAACAAAAACCCAACCAAACCCCAATTCCATCTGATCTGTCATAAAACCAGTGTATGATTACATATGCATCATGGTGTGCGTCTCCCACACCATAATGTTCCATCTGGACTGAGTTAATTGGGGGCTTCTTGGTCTTATGTATCAATATATAAAACTAGATCCCATACAGTGAAGCCAGTGCTTCCTGCTTGGACTGACTCTTATTTTGCTTTAAAACATTGGTAAACAGCTATCTACAGTCCTGATTAAACCTCAAATAAAGCATCTAAATGGTAAGTGGACTTTGGAATTATTAGAAACCAGTGATAAGCATTTAAATCCATCACAAATAGAAGGTTGACCATCAATAAATTACCTTGGTCTCAGACTGATAAGGGGTGCAATATATGGTTATATTAAATATGACTTTTCCCTAAGCCTATAAACCTGCTTAACAGACCAATTTCCAGAAAGCATTCTGCTTCACAGGGTTATTACACACCTAGGGATAGATTTACTAAACAGCGGGTTTAAAGAAGTGGAGTTGTTGACTATAGCAACCAATCAGATTCTAGCTGTCATTTTGTAGCATGCACTAAACGATAGCTAGAATATGATTGGTTGCTATAGGCAACACCTCCACTTTTTCAAACCTGCAGTTTAGTAAATCTAGCCCCTAGTCTCTGTACGGAATCCCTACAGGGGTTCCAGGTACAGTATAACCTCACACGACAGCACAACATGGGTGCTGGCCTCTTGTAAAACTCCCATGGAGGAACCTCTTTATAAACATTCCCCTTTCAAGCTACAAACATTGTAATGGAAACCAGGTATTGGTCATTTTTTATAGCTGTTTAGTAAATAAAAGCAATCTGATTGCTACAGTTACAACACCTTTTTCTCATTTTTATAAACACCCAACCACAGACCCATTACACCACTGTTTTGGTGGGCTTCTGGCAAGATTATATTTAAATAAAAGAGAAAGGGTATTCAATTTAACAGAAGAGCCAGAAGCCAGACAGATTTCCTAGATATCAGTATTGATAGATAGACCAGTGCCATATTACTCTATATACTGTAGCTCTCAGGGCTGATTTGTACCAAACATGACTCATTGCCCAGTAATACCTTACATTTAGCACAGTACAGGAACACACAACCATTTTTTTTTTCATTTAAATGACAAAAATATATATATATTTCTTTTTACATCAGGAAGGAATGGGGGTCTTTACAAAGGATTATCATCACTGTGCTGTGCTTGGTTTTTCCTCTTCACTTGCCGTCGGGTAGCCTTGAAATGGGACGGACTGGGCTGAGGGTAAGGGATAGGAATCAGTTTACTGTGGGACAGTCCTGGGGTTGGAGTGAAGGGAAGACCAGTGGGAGAGGAGATGGGGCTCCCGGCACTGCTCACCGAAGAATAGCCTGAACTGTTCTCTGCACCCATTTTCAAGGGAGGAACAGTGAGGTGCGGCTTTGATGGGAGCAGTGAAGTGTTTGTTACGTCTTCATCACTGGAGTCCTGACAATGCGAGTGTTCCGCATGGAAGCGAGAGATATCCAGAATTCCACTGGGCGAAGTGACTGCAGGGAAAAAAAAAAGGTTGTTACAAACGGGTATAAATGGCGTTTTCAAGAGATTTTTACATAGATGCTTCAGAGTTTTCACTTTTGCAGACTTAGAGGTTGAAAAACATGCATGACCTCAGATGATGGCAGAATGCTACTGCCAAAGCTACGGTGTACAACTTTAATAAAAGGGGAGTGGAGCGCCTGTGTGTCTTAAGAGTGGCATCAATTTGATTTATTTTGCAATCAATTTTTTCCCTTCTGCTAGCGAGAGAAAGGTCTCCCTGATTTTGGGAGCCTAGGTGTCACTTCTAGACACCGCTCCAAAATTATAGACTTGGTTGCCCCCGAGTGCCCTATACAGTAGGACAATTTAACAGTGTCAGCACTATTTCCACACTTGTCTAAGAAAGAAAACGTATGGAATATCAAAGTATCCAAAAACAGATCGCAGTAAAGAGGAAAACGCTCAATAATCTAGGGCAGGAGATTTTAGTTGACTCGATTATTTTAAAACCCTCTCTTTGTGTAACCATGACCATCTTCTGTTATCAAGACTCCAGGCTATACAATGACTTATTACAGCAGGTTATTGTCTGCAGAGGATTTAGGAAGTACCTGTGTGAGGACACATGACAGAACTTCATAGAGACACAGACTCCAATTTTGAAGAGAAGTGATTTTCTGTTTATGTGGATGCATGATATAATGCCCGATTTAAGAACTCTAGTAATAAATAGATTTCACTAGAAAGCCAAACTTCCATAGAAGACATGTAAGCAGGCATTTCACCATGCTATTAATATTATAAATCAATCTAAACTTCTACCCATCCAATTGTTTCAGAACTTCAATTCCCAGCATGCACTGCTAGTTATAGCCTTGCAACATGCCTATTTCTGTTCTAAACATAGTCACCCTAAGATGTTGGAGGGCTTTATTGAACCAAATACTTTATTCCAAACACTTATTTTGATTGTATGTACACTACCTCCAAAAAGTGACAGCAAGCATGAAACAGGCCTGACACCCCCCCCCCCCCCCCCCATCCCATGCTGGTGGATTGTCTAAAAACCACACTGAGTAAAATGGTAGATTACCATCTCCTTCCCGTTCACCTTCGCTTTCACGATCTCCTTCATAGCCAGAACAGGACGAATCAAGGCTCCAGTCCAAGAAGTCACCGAGCAGCGCTTCCTCCTGATTGGATAGTTCAGCAGTGGGAGTGGTCACAAAGCTGCCCCGGTCTTCCTGTAAGGTATCCTCTCTGCGCCTGTGGAGAGCCAGTCTTGTTATTAGACACATGAGTGTGAGTGTGTGTGTGCGTGAAAATTAGTGATGTTCGGGCACCATAGTAACTGGAAATTACCGCAGACGTACATTAACTTAATTGCGAGGAACTGCAGTATCATTACAACAGAGAAGGGGGGCATTTTTTAATCTGTTATACAGATGTATAGAAAATGGGATATTGCCATAGGAACGAGATCCTAACTCTTTCAAGTAAAGCTTATAAAATGAAAGCAAGCAGCTGATTGGATGCCCATGGTAACATCACCTTTTCTACACAGTTAGCTGTTGAACAGTTTTCATATCAGTAAATGCTACAACTCCCATATCAGAAATGATATATGCTTCATTACTTTGCTGGACTAAATGAAGGAGGAGTGTAGGTACTTCTGGAATGCTTAGGCAACCTGTGACTCGAGAGTTATTGTGGTATTACAAGCTGCTTGGCAGAGCATGCTGGAACCAGTAGTCCCACAGCGACGGAAGAGCCACAGGTTACCTACCTCTGCCCTAAACACTTAAAGCCAAGCGGTTACCTTTTTGTCTTGTTCCCAGCAGGCGAGCACAGGAAGGGATGGACGTCAGTAATGCTAGGGGAAGAAGTAGGGCCCTCTGTATCCTGGAGGGGCACTCCGAGCAGCGCACACAACTGGCTGTAGTCCATCACCTGCTGAGAACAGCAATCAGACTGTTATCTGAGCCAAGCACCCACTCCCAGAAGAGTGACCAGCAGCCAGTGATCCAACACCTGCCAAACATACAGCCCGTCAGCCAGGCCACAGAACACAGGTGAAAGGCCTTCTACAATTGGGAAAGTCAGTAGACCATGACAAGAGACAACTTATGGCGGCTGAGTGACCTCTGGACAACTACTGATGCCATCAATGCCAATATAACAGCATGTGAAAGATCAAAGCATGGAGTAATGACATAAACAAAGACACATGCACAAAATAAAGTCTAGAAGACCAACAGATGCTTCCCATTTTTAACAAATTATCATAATGAGATTGAAGGATCATCATATGGACTCTAAAACAACTCGGGTCAATATATAACCACACTTCCCCCTGGCCGAGTATAGCATGTTCTAATATGGAAGAGACTTAGCTTGATTTCAGGATGAACTATACCAGAGTAATATTTAATTGTTACATTATAATGTTACTATTAAAGTCATCAATATATGTATTAATATAACAAATGTTTCATCATGATCTTACATGATTCAATAAATAAAACATATGGTCTATAAGTATACACTACAAAAGTGGGTGGCATTGTAGCTACATGTAAGTAAAAGTAACCAAAGTATTTGTGAAGAATTAGTGCAGTTGTCATGGACTAGCTGTTGGGAAAAACATAATGTGGAACGAAGCACTATATTCATGGTAATGTAGCCGTTTAACTCACTAGGAACCAATAAGTGATAATTCAGCCTACTAATTCACCAGTGACAGCAATGATAGGAAAGGTTAGGCTGCATTCTCCGGAATATAAAACTACTGCCGCCACTGCGTTTAGGCGAAGGTTGCCTTCCGATTAGTTTAGTTAAATGATATGACAAAACAATATACTAGAGACAGCAACACAGGAAATCTGAGGATCTTCCCTAGGTACATTTTAAATTATTATTAAAAAAAGCAGATTAATGTAATTTATTATCTCCCCCGTCTCACCTTTTCATTGCTGATGTGGCCATAAAGGTCATTCTGAAACCGCTGTTTGACCGCAGTCAGTGACACTTGGCGATAGTCTTTGGGTGCATCATCATGGAAGCTACATGACAGAAAAGATACAGGAATAATTAGGGAATATAGACTGTAAACTCCCTGGGGCAGGGACTCGTGTGATTGAGTAAATATTCTCTGTAAAGTGCTGTGTAATATATAGAAATCTGTTAATAATAATTAGACGTTGGGCAACAAAAATCACTGTTATCTGACGTAACCTCTTCATTGGGTTGTTGTCAACTCCAGAAGCCCAGAAATGAGTCATTCCACAGATTTGCCTTAGCAGGACCACAGTGCATTATGGGAAGGACGCCAAGAAGCGAGTCATGGCTCAGCTATCGCACCTTCTCAGAGTCTTGATTCGTGTCATACTCACCATTTCTTATGCAGGAGTAACACACAGGGGGTGAGATGTTCCAGGGTAAAACTTGTGCACTCTACCAGCTGAATAGGCCACGGAAGTGCTGCAGAAGACAGGAACGGCACAATGTAATTAGGAATACAACGGAGGTCATGACATGTTGTGTAGCAGATGGAGGACGGGACAGCTAGGCAACAAAACTAACATCATTACACCAGTCTTTAGCCTTTTTCTTTTAAAGCCAATATATTCTGTACGTTACCGGACCTCATAAGTGGGAATCAGATTCATTTTAGGATTCAAATCAACAGGAAATTAACCTAATTCTAAATTACAGCTAACAAACGACAAACATAGAGGAGTCTGGCCAAAGAATGAAACAGAGTATGGATTCAGCACTGTATTCAGACCGGAGAGATAAATTAGCTAGGGTAACTGTATTATTTCTTGCAGAGAAGGAATGGATTTATTTCAAAGGGCTTTACTGCCCCCATAATTAAATTTCCTTACTTAATTCAAATCATGAGCAGAGAAATGGCTGATTTAAATTGCAGTAATAAGATGGACTAGAGGTTGTTGGTAATACAAAACTGTTTGCAGGCATTCTCCTGTTATGCACCCACCTTGTTTGTGCAGGATCCTCGCTAGCAGCATGGCACCAGCTGCCAGCTGGGCCGGAGAATACACAGAGAGCTCGGTGTAGAGCAAGGAAAGCTCCGAGATGTAGCTGCAGAGGTGCAGGGTGCTCCTATCCAATGAAATGATATGAGAAAGGACGTCCTTGTAATCGATAACAGTGGGCATCTGAAAATCATAAAAGGGCAAAGTTTATACCACCATCATTCAGCAAGTATCATCCTTCTTAGCCAGCCTGCCAGACCAAGCTAGATAACAGACATCACTGGACACTTAGAACAGAGAAAGAAGAAAGGGGGACAAAAAAAAAAATAATAATCACGGTTGCTATGGGCATTTGGTTGCCCATAGCAACCGGATGCCAGCGCTTGTTTTCTATACTGCATTAGAAAAATTAAGTTTCAATCTGATTGGTTGCTATGGGCAATCCCCCCTTTATCATACATTGCTAAAATAACTAAAGTCTACAACACAAAACACTCATTAGATATAGCATTGCTTGTAACCGTTGTCATGCCAACAACAATGGTAAATACCAGAGCTCAATTAAGAGAGCTGTGAATAATGTTAATAAGCAGGGCCATCACCACTCACATATTAGAGGGCAGCCACTGACGGTCATGAGAACGTAGCCCATGAATACACAAGGAACCAGCGACTTATAAATAAGGTTTAAGGCTCTCTTCACTGATGCCTCTGGCTCCTAGAGAATATGTAGGCTACTATCTCAGGAACATTGGTTCAGGTCACAAAATGGCTGCCGCTGCTGTGTCAAGACAACAGGTAAACCCAAAATGCTCGGCCTGGTCTGAAATTCACCCCACAGTTATACCATTTATCTCTGAGGAAGTAGCATATCACAGCAACTAAAAATAAGCCCTAATGAGCTGGTGTGTGTTAAATATATTTAAAGCAGGAAATTTGGTCCCACATGTGCACTTGGTATGACACAGGACAAGGGTTAGTTTAAGAACGAAAAATAAAGAAGGAAGAGAGGAGAATGATGTGTGTGTGCAATAAACCAGGATTACACAACATGTTTGTGACCGAAAAGTCTAGAGAGAAGTTGGTGATCAGCAGACTTTACAATGGGGATTTACGAGACAGAAACTGGTGATAGACTCATGTGCACAGCAAATGGTTATTGGCTTATACATAAACATGTTTAATACAATGTCTCGTATGGCTGTTCCACCAACATTTTGTTTTACCTCTGCAGAGCAAGAAACATGGCAACTTTTCTGTGGTCTCTAAAAATGCACAAGCTTGTAATCAGGAGAGATGAATAATGGAAAGATAAAAAGGGACAGATCGGAAAGGGCTGC
The DNA here is from genome assembly GCF_038048845.1 of Mixophyes fleayi. Lineage (NCBI taxonomy): Eukaryota > Metazoa > Chordata > Amphibia > Anura > Limnodynastidae > Mixophyes > Mixophyes fleayi. The sequence goes on along the minus strand of NC_134408.1, from coordinate 26,371,722 downwards.
TTAGAAAGTCAGTATGAGACTGCCTGGCTTTGGTTGACTAGAAAAATAAGGATCACTAATTAAAATGTTCAGATATGAACCGTGAAGGTAAAATACATTCTTCAGTGTTAACCTGACAATCCACTGCAGCTCTGTTAGAAAGTAAAGCCTTCCCACTCCAATACAGAAACATACAGCTCCCACATCTTTAGGCTGATTGATTCATGTCCAATAGCAGAGAATGCAGTCACTTGAGCTGCTGTGACAGTCAGAATATAAATCTATCAATCAACACAGTGGATTTCTGGAAAGCATTGTGACAAACTGAAAGTCACTATCTGCTGTGCTAGAGAAACACCGCCCTCCTAATAGGGCAATAAGCTGCAGAAGGGCTAAGGAGAGAACTCGACTTAAACTTAAAACCCTCTAGTTATTTCATATATATTATTCAGTAATAGACAGCCTTTAATATAGGCAAATGTTAAATAGTGGCTTTACTTCCTCACAAACATGCCCAGCAAGGAATTCAGTACAGAAATAAAGCCAGAAATGTGTGACTCATTTAAAACAACTCACCCTAATCTTCCCCTCCAGCGCAGAGATGATCTCTCCCATCATCCGTACCAAGTCCTCATATTTGTAAGTGTTATCTGTGAGCCATACGGCTTCTCTGATGGTCAGGATCTCTTTGCTAATAAACCTGTGAAGATAGTTAGGGCATCATTAGTATATTACTAGATTATGGTGATTCAACAGCCAAGTGCCTTCAGTTTCCATTAAAGAGTTGATCAGAGATACTCACCGTGTGCAGATCACCATACAGGCGATGCCCACAAGTTGGAGGCGTGCCCGGGGGACGCTACGTAGCTTCAAGTAGCGATCCACCAGACCCACCGTCATATGGAGGCAGAGACTGGAGAAATCTTTCATTGTAGCCACTTCTACCAGCCAGTCGATGAGGATATACCTGAAGGAAACGGAGGAGGCTCTATCAAAAACACAACCCCTGATGAAGTGTTCTAAGTATTAATATTATTCACTATTTATAGGGCGCCACAAGGTCCACAGTGCCGTAACAGAGGGCATACAAGACACTATAACACAGTAAACAAATACACTACAACTTTCAAACACAGCTACAGTCAGCACAGGATGAAACCTGAGCCCATTAGCGTGGGCACAACTAACAGGTTTAGAGCCACTGAAAGAGGTGCACAGACAATGGAAGAGTGGAGACAATGTGCAGAGAGCCCGAGGAGGAGGTGCGCAGTGTAGCTGGTGAGCAGAGGTTATAGGTAATAAGAACAGAAGGGAAGAGGCCCTGCTCACTAGAGCTTACAATCCATAGGGAAAGGGACAGACAAATAGGTGACACATGGGGGTGAGCCAAGGTAAGGGGATCTGAGGGCAAAAGTGGGCGATACGGCGGATGAAAGAGGTTGAGGTATACTACATGGTGAAATGGATAAACAGAGGACTGGTAAGCTTTTATTAACAGGTGGGTTTCAATGACCGTTTGAAGCTATACAGACTAGATGATAGTCTGACACAACGAGGGAGATTGTTCCAGTTGTGGGGTTGTGGCATTTTCTTATCTAGTAAAAAAAGTTTTCATGTGGAGAAGGAATTATACTACGACATTAATCAAGGTCCAAGGTACATTTTATTTATATAGCGACCACATACTATACAGAACTTTACAGAGATGTTTAATCATAATTTTGTCCCAGCCCAATGAAGCTTAGTCTAAATCCTCTATCACGAACATTAACCTGTATGTTTATGGACTGTGGGAAGAAAACCACATAAACACGGTGAGAACATACAAACCCCACAGATAGGGCCCTGGTCAGAATAGAGCTCATGACCCCAATGCTGTGAGGCAGCAATGCTAACCACTGTGCCAACGATACCAGAATTTAGAGAAGAACAGCAAATTACAATTATTTCTAGGGATGTGCACCGGCCACTTTTGGTGTCTCGTGTTTTGTATTCGGATTTGCTTGAGGTTTTCGGTTCGGATTTGTTTCGCAAAACACCTGACGAAAGGTTTTGGTTCCGTTTTATTTTTAAAAAAGCATAAAAAGTGCTAAAAAACAGTTTTGTGGTTGTTTTTTTTTTCACTCCTACGCTATTATTAACCTCAATAACATTCAATAACAATCATTTCCACTAATTTCCAGTCTATTCTGAACACCTCACAATATTGTTTTTAGGCCAAAAGGTTGCACCGAGGTAGCTTGAGCACATAATGCCAAAAAAAGAGGTACAAGATAGAATTGTTCTGGGCCCTCCCTCCCCTCGCGAGATTCGACGCGAGACTTGGACGACAGAGCCTCGTTATCAATTTTGTGCCCGCCGGAAATATCCGAACAGTGCTCGGATCCCGTTCGGATCCGCACTGTTCGGATGGGCTCGGATTAGCGGAATCCGAGCCCGCTCATCTCTAATTATTTCCCTCAAGCTCTAGATTACAAGGCCGGGGCCACGTCTAAACCCACTAATGTGTCCTGAGTAATGGTATTAGAAAACCAGGCCCTCCACTTACCGCATAGTGTCATTCATGCCCTTCTGCTTGGTGAAGATGCTGGCCTTGTTGATGGGGAGAGATGACTGAAAGACTTGTGACACCAGGTCAGACGTCGTCCGAAGTTCCAGTCCCAGCTGATTCTTCTGCCCACAGGACTTAGCCAGGGAAATCTATAGTAGAAGATCAGAATGTAACACACGTGTTCTGAGTAGAGCATATTACAAAGACGTAGAGGCAGGGCTGGCACTACCGCCCAGGATGCCATGGTTAGTGAGTGAGCACAACACTGAATGAGTGACTGAGCGACCGTGACCGCTGGCCTCCGACATGAACGGGCAGCAAAAATCGGCAGCTCCTTACGGGTGGAGGCTGCTGTTCCTCCATGTCAGTGATAGGCTGGGAGTGTGGAGCTGGGCTATGATGTCACAGCCCAGGGTCACGCCCCCAGTATGAAAGGCAAATAGTATGCTGCCCCTCACATACTCTCCCGCCTGCTAAGGGCGCCCATGGACCTTCCGCCAACCCTGCGTAGAGGATCAACAGGCAAAGCACTGGTTATGCAAAAGGCATAAAAGTGCACATAAAACGTAATAAGCAAGGTATAGTATAGTACAGAAGCCAGGATACAAGTAAACACAGGTGGACGAGTGCAGACAAGAGGTGGGAGGTCTCATGAGATATTGTTATAAAAGGGGATAACGGTTAGGCCTGTATCTGCGGTGGAACAGGATAACAATAAAGATTATTTTTTAAAATAGAATGTTATTTTTGGAAGGCATCCCTCCCTGCTTTATATGATACATGAACTGCACTCATGAAACATAATATTTTTCAAACTAAACGTTTACAGATTTCTTAGTGCACAACACTAGCTGCGCTCACCTGTGCGTCCCAGCAGCCCCGCACTGCGTAATCCCGCAGCTGCCTGAGGCTCTGTAGATATCTTCCCGGGTCAGATACCTAGAAAGGGGAAGAAGAATGGAAAATCGGGCTATGAATGGAATGTGCTTGGAAACGGATCACATGGACTGGTGCAGCTAAAGATGTCCTGGAACGAGCACCATTAAAACGACTACAACAGACTATCAATAACGTGGGTGAATCTACCAAGACTGAAGTTCTACTCACAGCAGTTTTCTGCTTGGACTCCCACAGGAGGTAGGAACTGTGCAGGCAGCCCTGAGAGGCAGAGGCTTCCAGCATTCCTAGTGCTTCTCTCTTCCGGTCCTCATCCTGCAAACACACAGGGTAAAGGGTTACAGAAGATCACAACACATGGCAAGTACACGCAACCCAACATACACAGATACAGAGCAACATATAAACTCCATAGCAGGCGGCAGTTATTATAGCAGGTTGTTACTGTCCAACATAGTACAGAGAGGTATAAGTAATGAGCCACGAGGCTGCAGTCATAAGAGTGGTTCCTAACGAATACAGTGACCCAATATGTTATAAGCAGCTTTCTATTTCTGCAGTATAATACTAGCCTGTGCCCCTCCCCACTGCACCAGAACCCTCCATGCATACCATTATAACATAACTATTACAGTAGTCAGAGCTGCTCTCTCTTGTAGTGAAACCTGGTAATGAGGTCACAGGGGCTGATGGAAAATAAAGTAGATGGAAAATAAAGAAGATGATATAATGCTGAGCATAGGAAGGCCAATTATTGGTTGGCAACAGCTGCATTGCAACAGGCCTGGGAATAAATAATAACAAAAAGTGACATGAACGGGCTGTAAGGTCACTTTTTTTTCTTAGCTGTTATAAATACTAAAATTTAGCCAGCGCTGGAGAACATTCTCCTGAATATTGGCTCAATCCATAATACGGCTTACGTGCCTCAATGTCAATGGTTCCTACATGAAAGTGTGCTAAGGCAACAGATCCACTTACACTTCACAGATGTCTGCTCTGAACTGCAGACTGTCACATAAGGCTGGCCTTGGACAGCATCTACGCAGAGATCGTTGCACCAAGCATTCTTAGAGGGGGTACTCAATTAACCGTGAAGTGACACTGGAGACTTGCGCAATGCGCTCCCGCACGCACTTCCGTAATAATACAGTACTGCAATCTTTGCTCATTTTTGCTCGCACCTCTATGAGGAGCAGGTAAAAACAATTGAAGATTTCACACCACAGGGCCTCATGGCGCAAGTCACAGGTGGGGTGTAGCTATTAATTGAATTCCACACTTAGGGGGAGATTAAATTGGCGCGCAGACAACACGGCGATGTCTGGCTAAGCACATTGCTGGTTAGTACGGTTGGAATCTCTGCTAATTTTTCTGCGCACCTTTATGGAATGTGAAAAAATTGAATAAAAATAAGCAGAGGATTTCTGCCATAACCTTGGCACAATGTGTCTCCATGGATGTTCCAGGAACACCTCGCGTTGAATTGAATCTCCCCCTTTGAGTCACTCATTTATCTAAACCATAGTATCGTATCCAAAATCTATATACAAACACAAATGCACCCACAGATTAAATGTATTTTGCGAATTCTTACCTCAAACAAGTTTAAAACCTTCGCCAAACAATACTGTATAGATCCCCGTAGAGCCTGAATATAAAACAAGAAATGCGTTATTGACTGTAGACAGAGGCGTACAATAGTACGAGAATGACACAAAGGAATACAGACAGACAGGGATTACAGGGCAGTAGTTCATCCTCTCTAGCTTCAAATTTATTTTTAATTCCAAAGTGCTGCATTCCAAGGAGGTTTAAGGTGACAATTTCTCTCAATAAAGAAAATCTTCCCAGAAGTTTATTTTAGAATATATGTACAATGTCTATACATACTGACATTTACAGGGAGCATTGAATCAGACAATCCCTAAAATATGTGACCTACTCTATAGTTAGGCGGGGTATCCATATACTGGGTCAAACGCTGTTTTATTTAATTGGGGCTTTGTGAATCCCTCAGAACAAATGTTGGTGCCATTAGCGCAGTAGATAAGTCAAACTCAGTAAGTATTCTATATTGGGAAACACAGAAGTACTTGTATATAGTAGTTTTAGTCCAATGTAATACAATGTACCACTGTAATATAGTAGTTTTAGTCCAATGTAATACAATGTACCACTGTAATATAGTAGTTTTAGTCCAATGTAATACAATGTACTACAGTAATATAGTAGTTTTAGTCCAATGTAATACAATGTACTACGGTAATATAGTAGTTTTAGTCCAATGTAATACAATGTACTACGGTAATATAGTAGTTTTAGTCCAATGTAATACAATGTACTACGGTAATATAGTAGTTTAGTCCAATGTAATACAATGTACTACGGTAATATAGTAGTTTTAGTCCAATGTAATACAATGTACCACTGTAATAAAGTAGTTTTAGTCCAATGTAATACAATGTATTACGGTAATATAGTAGTTTTAGTCCAATGTAATACAATGTACCACTGTAATATAGTAGTTTTAGTCCAATGTACCACAGTAATATAGCAGTTTTAGTCTAGTGTAATATAGCAGTTTTAGTCCAATGTAATACAATAAACCACAGTAATATAGCAGTTTCAGTCCAATGTAATACAATAAACCACAGTAATATAGCAGTTTCAGTCCAATGTAATACAATGTTCCACTGTAATATAGCAGTTTTAGTCCAATGTAATACAATGTTCCACTGTAATATAGCAGTTTTAGTCCACTGTGCTGTCGCTGGCTAATTACAAGCTCATTTAACGTACCAGTGGGGTCCAAGAGGATGGTCTGCACCTTCATGCTGATAGTATAGCCATGCTTTTGAACCCCAGCATAGTCAATTCAAATCATCACTCACCCCTGTTACACCCTTTCCCCTCCGGTCACCCTGGCACTCCTCCTTCAGACTGTCGAACACCACAGCCTTACAGCAGCTTCCTGAGGTAGACCAAGGTGGGCGAATAAACAGCCAGACAAAGGGGTCAGCGCCAGAGTTCAGCCTTTCAGTGAGACTAAAGAAACGCGAAGCCTTCAGTCCATTAACCTCAGCACGGCCATCATCCGACATAGACACTAAGTAATACAAAGCACATGTTAAGAGAACGGTAGTCAATAAACATTTTATGATGGCATTTAAGACAATATCCTCTGTGCAAACTGCACTGTGTGCTCCAGTCTCTGAATAGTCCAATTACAGGGCCCCTATTGAGTTCCCATCCATTTAACTCTCAGGCCTAACACATGTCCCCGATACAGGTCATAGGTAATGAAGATTGCACAAACGCATTTTAGAATGTTAGCAATGTTAATTATTTGAGTGCTTTGCTAATGTCAACCTTGCCTTGGAGAACCGGGGGCATGTATCAGACAATTTACTTGCTGGATTTCATTATTTAGTTAATAGAGTGTACAACACAACATCTAGAGCACTGGTCCAGGGTTTCCCAAACCCAGTCCTCAGGGCTCCCTAACAGTGCATGTTTTCTGGATCACATGTGACATAATTAGAACCACCTGTGGATCTGTTACAATGTGTCAGTCAGTAATGAATACACCTGTGCTCCAGCAAGGAGATATGGAAAACCTGCACTGTTAGGGAGCCATGAGGACTGGGTTTGGGAAACCCTGCACTGGTTCCCAACTCCAGTCCTCATGGACCCCTAACAGTGCATGTTTTCCATATCTCTTTGCTGGAGCACAGGTGTATTCATTACTAACTGACACATTTTTAAAGATCCACAGGTGGTAGAACTATTTCCCCTGTGACCTGAAAATTCTACACTGTTAGGGGTCCCTGAGGACTGGAGTTGGGAAACACTGGTCTAGAGTATGAGAGATCGGTCTAAAAAGAAAAACATATAATAGAGTATTGCAGGAAAGGTTATGAAAGGGTAGAAGTAGAAGAACCAAAAACACGGACACTTACAGCCCTCGTTGTACAAGTACGCAATCCCCAACTTCACACACGCTTCAAAGTTTCCACATTCTGCTGCCCTGATGAAATTAGAAAAAAAAATAAAAATATATCATTGTTTTAGAACATTAAAAAACAAACAAAAAAAAAACCAAATAGGTGTCTTACGACTTCAAGAGAAAAGGACGAGGGTTTATAGAGTAGTCATAGCAAATCAACAGAGGAATATTACCTTTCGAAGAGATGCAAGTTGTCTGGAGACGGCCAGACATCCTGGAAGCATGCACGGGCCCAAACACTACTATGAGTATCCACCAGAGACCTCAAGTGAGGATGGACCTGGAACACAAATGATAAATACACTATAATCCAACCTCCAGGGACTTTCTACAAAAAAGTCAAGAGCCATATGACAGCATAAAATCTTACATTTCGCATGGAGAGTATGTCCACCGCAGGTAGGCACTCGAGGATATAAAGGAGGACATCCTCTGGGAGGTTGAGCAGCGTTAGAAGTGGGGGACGTCTTTTCACCCGCCGTCTCGGAGGGGCTGCAAAGCATTTGGAGCAGCGGCAGTGCAGGACTGTACAGATGAAGAAACAGTATAGGGAGGTCAGGCTTTAAACCATAGATAACCTGCATACTTATTCTATAGGGCATACGAAAGAGTCATTAGATCCTAAACACTACCCCCTCCGTAGTATTATGTACAGACGGAGGGTCCAATTTGAAACATCAGTTTACTGTTGTTTAACCGCAGGACAGAGTCCAGCACCGGTCTATGCACTTTGGAAGTTCTGTAGCATGAACAATCCACAAGGTTATTTCTCATAACAATTGAATCTGAAATTCTGTTTTCCCTCCCTACATACACAATATTCATTCTAGCTGCACTGTGTTCACTTCTGTCCATGCAGCATTGATCCGCCCACTGTCCTGTCCTTCCAATTAAGTTTGAAGCCATATGTTGAATCTTTACGGGCTTCCCTGATGACCATAACACGAGCCTTAATGTGGACCTGTCACCATGTATTAGCATTTCCTAATTCACTATAATAATATTACACATAATAGCAGTTTCATTTTTCTTCCTCTTTGCGAGCAGCATACACAGGAGACCGTTTCATCAGCATTCTATTACTTAGTAAAGTGTCATTCTGCATTGGAAATACCATGATGGATTCTGCACTATGGCAGTGGAAGTGCAAATATAAGATCTGATAATATCATGGTGCCAGCCAAGTACAGTGGCCTAGTGGTTAGCACTTCTGCCTTACAGCACTGGGGTCATGAGTTCAATTCCGGACCATGGCCTTATCTGTGTGGAGTTTGTATGTTCTACCTATGTTTGCGTGGGTTTTCTCCGGGTGTTCCGGTTTCCTCCCACACTCCAAAAACGTACTGCTAGGTTAATTGGCTGCTATTAAATTGCCCTTAGTCTCTCTCAGTGTGTGTGTTAGGGAATTTATTATTATTATTATTATCATTTATTTGTTAGGCGCCACAAGGTTTCCGCAGCGCCGCACATAGTACAAACAGTAGACTATACAGGGTATAACAGTACAGAACAATAAATAAAAGTACCAATACTTCAGAAACTCCAGGCAGGCAGATGCAATAGACACGGAGCAGAAGAATGGGTAAGGAGACAGGAGGGAAGAGGGCCCTGCTCAAGCGAGCTTACATCCTAAGGGAGGGTAAAACAGACCAGGCACAAGAGGAGCCAGTTGAGGGAATGGGAGAGAGGGGAGAATGAGTAGAGGAGATGGGGATTAAATGGATGGTTGGTAGGCTTTGAGAAAGAGGTGAGTTTTGAGTGCACGTTGGAAGGAGCACAGAGTAGGAGAGAGGCGGATGGAGCGAGGGAGGTCATTCCAGTGAAGGGGGGCTGCACGAGAAAAGTCCTGGATTCTGGAATGGGAAGAGGTGATCAGAGTGGAGGAGAGGCGGCGGTCATTGGCCGAGCGCAGGGAGCGGGTGGGAGTGTGAATTTAGACTGTAAGCTCCAATGGGGTAGGGACTGATGCGAGTGAGTTCTCTGTACAGCACTGCGGAATTAGTGGCGCTATATAAATAACCATTGATGATGAAGTACCCCAGATGCAAGTCATTCCAAATGACCCATACCCCGTAAAGAGGACCAGTCAATCTTTTTACATATGGCTTTGTGCACCGTGTGTGCAAGAACGACTCATCAGAAATTACATTCTCTTTAATCCCATTGAAAAAGCCATGAAAAATTGCTTTATTTCATTGCTGAATTCTATCCCCATGCATTTACCAGGCTCAGGGACAGAATAAGAATTCGGCTCACGCTCAAAGTAGGTAAGGTTGCTATAGCGCAATATAGAAGTAATAGCATTGTACTAGCTTAGCAACGATCCTTGAAATTTGAAAATAAATTATTATCCACAGCTTTAAGTCTTTGTCAGAGTCAGCTAACTGGTAGTCACATTACAGAGAACGGCTATGCAGAATTAAAAAAAACAAACAAAACAAAGCAGACTTATGGAGCCATTCATAAATCAAGCCATGCACCAATTCACACAACAGCAGTAAATCCCTCATTAATGTGTGATGGTGCTACATTGAGTTCTGCACAGGCTCCTACTGACTCTAGAACACTTGACTAATATCTGGTAATCAAATAATAAAGGCTCCCTATCTGTTTCTGGTACCCTGGGTCACTCATACATCCTGTTTCTATTGTATTGTTGGAAACAGATCGACAATGAAAACAGTAAACCAACTGGATTCACTGACAGTGCCATATGTTGTCAGTTACAACCCTCGATTTAAAAGGAAATCAATTTACATGTGACTTTTGAGTCTGCTAATGGACAATCTTTCTGCCATCTTAAACAATACTTGAGTGAGCGTTAAAAATTAAATGTATAATATGTAGGTGGTAATGTGGGGGAGGGGGGGGGGGTTTCCCTTGTATAAGAAATGCTATAATTAGAAGACTTCCTCTTTATATAAATGCAGTTAGTCAGCATAAAGAGGTAGCCAACACTTGGTTTTCCGGCTGTACAACTAAAGGCTTTAGCATACCCTGCTAACAAGGGGCTGTCAGTACCTGCTAGTAGTTATACTCAACCCTGCTCTTTATAAAAGGGGTTACCAGCAATATTCAGACATTCGTGTAAACGTTTTAGAAGCTTTTCAGAATGACTGAAGATCTGGAGACACTTTATTTTTTTAATATATTCACCAGATATTTTATCTGTACGTTTATTGAAGGACACACACACGAAATAAGGAGCCAGCAAGATTTTTTGGAGATGTGCACATGGAAGTAATGACAACCGGCTCCATGGGATTTATCCAGTATATTATTTTATAAATATTTTTTTATGGATGTTACAAGATGTATTGTCATACTTTTGCTTTATAATCATGGCAGCTTTGACCATTACCACCACATAAATGGAAACGTAAACTATACTCTTGCTTAATAACACATAACAAGCTACGTCAATTGCAGTGAGCAGCCATTTGGCTTGACTGAAGACCTCAGTTTTACAGAAGTAGTTATGAGAATATGAGAAGACTGGGAAAAAATATATTGATAAAAACTTTTAGTCTATGTAGTTTAGACAGTCTGCTCAAACACTCCAGTGTCTTTAATGTCAACAAGCCTGAGACTATCAAGGTCTATCATTTCAGAAATAAAAGGTATATAGGCTACTAATCAAATGTAGATCCTTACCATATTAAATTGATGAATGCTCAAAAATATCAAAAATAGGAGATTATCTGATAAACAGACACAGGGTATAACGCTGTATTTGCAGAGCAATGATCTTCGATCTTTGAATGGCACATTCTGATCAGGGGCAGGCTTGGCTGGCTATCTGCCCCTTGGGCTGGTCCCATAGTGGGCTACCTTGGGCTGGGTCATCTACATTTTTTCCCCTTTAAAATGTTCCTAATAAGCTTCTGGGTCAAGTCTTGCCCCCCAGGCTAAAATTTGCCAGCCCGCCCCTGTTTCTAATGACACTATACAACTTAAAAATGTTGTATTACATATCTATCCCTTAAACCACTAAAATAATTATTTACACCAGTTAGGTGTACATTGAACAACTTTACACACATTAGAGATACATATTAAGAGAGCATGAGACCCTGTGTTAGCTGAACTAGGACATTATCTTAACCCTTTACTGGTTTCCAGGAAATGAACACTGATCAGTCATTAGTGAGCCCTCCCCTTCCACCCATAACCAGTTTACTGGCTGCCAGAAGTTGATTTTCAAACCTCACCCACCCACCCCAAAACAAATTCACAATCAATTAGTCTACAAGCAAACAAAAAAAAAAATCATAAATTGGACTTCAACCCTCCAGTCAATTGAAATATAAATGGAGTAGCATTGTTTTAAAGCCACAAAGACAATACACAGATACTATGAGAATGTGATTATACACACAAAACAGACTAAATGGCTTATTGTACATATAATTTAGTACATTGTCTTGTGTATTAGCCAAAAAGATACATACAATCATATTCAAACGCAATCATACTTGGTATGAAGTTGCTAGACTTAAGTGATCAGAAAAAGCACATTTTCCAAGCAGTGGAGGTGACACATTATCCTTTAGATACATAATAAAAAACTAACAGTTACAGCAAATAATGCAGGAATAATAGAATTACATTGTGGTGCAAGTAATTTAAACAGGACACCGAATCAAGGGAGTGGAGCACACAATCCACAAGAGTGGATAATACAAATCTATCAGGTCACAGAATAGATACATGGAAAGCTCTAAAAGATACATATAAAGTATTAATTAACTTTTGTAATGTTTCACAAACTGCATAATCCACCCCTCCTCCTCCTCCCCCCAACTCTCAGCTAACTTTGGAGGGAGATTTAAAATCCAGTGAGCAGGAAGTAGCTGATCATTGGGGCAGAAAGCTGCACAGCAGGGGGGCAGAGATTAGCGTTTCTATAGGCACACATACTAGGTTACACGGGAATTCAAAAATTCCAGCACATGACTTTAATGAATTAGAGATGGCTCTTGTGTGTAGAACGCAATTTAGTCCAACTATGACTGAGGACCCAATGCCTTGTACTATCTATCTATCTATCTATATATATATATATATATATATATATATTCACATGTGTGTCTGGATTAGGGAACCTGTTGCTGGTCACCTGCTGTAGAACTATAAGTGCCAGCATGCTTTGACAACTAGAGGCTTGCATAGCATGCTGGGACTTATGGTTCGCCGGCACCTTGGAGAGCCACAGGTTATAATCTGCTGTTATTCCCCATTGAACTGCCCAGGTAACGTTCATGGCATGACTGCTAGCGGCCGCCAAATAGTATAAATACAACAATAGCAGAGATTCCCGATGAACATGGTCACTTATGACTGCTGGGTCGCACTCACCGCCTCCCTTCATCCCGACAGGTAAATGAGGTAGATGGGCGAGCAGAGGTGCGGTGTTGCTGCCTGGTACAGGGCTCAGATCTCGGTGTGAGGTTGAAGCAGGGCCGAGCTCCCACCATGGCCGAGGCCACGCCCACCCCTACTCATCCCCATTCATTTCACACACACTGTCCCCGCCCACTCCAGCACCCAAACTACTACTGAAAGCAGAAGAAAGGAGAAGACCGATAGCCCCGCCCACAATGCAAATCCAGCCAATACCTTGTCAGCACCCTTTCCCAAATCTAACCAATGAGCGGCGTTCTGTTTCCATAGCAACCCACAGCCCCTTAGACAAGACACGTCCCTGAAATTCCGGAAATTCTTAGTTTATGTTGTATTTTATTGTACGGGCAGAACTATTAGTTATTTATAACGTTTACAGCCGCTTGATGTTTCGTTGGTGTAATCGCGAAACTAATGAATCTGTCAGTTTAACGTTTTTCCATCACTAGCTATGTCTTCTAGTGATTCGCTGCCCTCTTTGAAGCCAGCCAATGAGGTAAGCGCCATCTGTAAGCCTCGTCTACAGAACTCCGCCTTTATTTTCCCAGAGAGCAATGGGGGGGAGCGCGTATTTTTTAAACAGTGCGAATGTGTTGGTATTGGCTTCCAGCAATGGGCGGGGCTTTTGACGGCAGATGTGGTTGCGTCACGACATTCCACCAATCAGGATAGAGTCGGAAGCTGCCGGGGTCAGCTGAGGACTGAGACCGTGAGCGCCGGAGTGGGCGCGCGAGTAAATTCGAAACACGCCGGCGTTCTGATTGGGCGGGGGGCGTGGTGAGCTCTTTAAACTTGGGGCGGGAACTAGCCAGCCCTCCATGCTCTTAGTTGCCATGGTGACAGCTGCCGCATGGCTGGGTTATAGTGTAAGGGCAGTGGGCTTCCACTCAGGGCACTCCTTATACTGGGTAACACGGCGCCTATTTATAATCTCACCTAGAGATTAGAAGTAGGTCACCCTTAGCTCTCCAGCAAGTCTAAGTAAGGCTTCACAGTGACTTGTACTAACAGGAGAGCCACAGGTGGCCTAAAACTGCATTACCAACAGAGTTAAGTGATTCATCATGTGTACAGTTGTTTCATCGGAGAGAGGGGATGGTTAATGATAAACAATTGCACATTTTAGTGTATGTATGTATGTGTATATATACAGGGCCGCCATCAGGGGGGTACCCTTGTAGCGGGCCCGGGCTCACCAGGGGGCCCGCTATCTTCAGCCTGGCTGTCACTGTGACAGCCAGACTGAAGACAGCAGCGAAGACGCCGGGACTGAAGGACAGCGGGCAGAGCCGTGACTGTACTTTCAGCCTTAACTTCCGCAGTGGAACGCATGTGTTTCACAGCGGGAGTTAAGGCTGAAGGTACAGTCACGGCTCTGCCCGCTGTCCTTCAGTCCCTGAAGTCTCTCCCTCCCTCTCCCCTAATACTAATATATATATATATATATCACCTTTTACACACACACACACACACACACACACATATATATATATATATATATATATATATTTGTGCAGATAACAGATACCACATTAAGGGGGCGCGTAACCCTATTCAGTATACAGTCACTAGGCGGGATAATGACACCCAAAGTCCAATGTACAGGAGGCAGCCAGTTCCAATACAGGTGGTGAGTCTGGAAAATCTATAAAGGAATAAAGGAAACACGGCGCCACATGGTGTATTACCACAATGAATTAATGTAATAAGAGAGAGTAAAGTGGAGGAGTCAGAGGTGTACTCAAGGATAATAACTTCTCTCCGGTAGGGCTAATGAAACCAAAAGGGTGAATAGATATATACAAAAGTGACAGCACACTGTGTTCAATGCCACCAATGTAATCACCAATAAACAAAAAACTGCGTACCAGATAAAAGAACCAGAAGATGTATGAATCAGTTCAATGGAAAACTCCAAATCTGTGCAGCTGTTGCCAGTAACGTCACTCATCCAAATGTACAATTCTGTTAGGACTGTAACTTCAGCATCATAGGAGTAATATAAAAAAACTCATATAGTGTAATATTGTAAAAACTCAGATTTTACTAATAAAATAGTAAGTATCACACTTACATAAAAACACAAGGTAACAAACATATATTGGTATCTTTAGGTACTCATCTGGGATGTAATCAGAGATATATGCATAGATATCAATCAGCTCATATATAAATCTCTGCAGCGCTCCCACCACACTAGTACCACGATATCCAAACAGATGATGGAAAGGTCCTTAGACACTCCTGAACGCGTTTCGTCTGGTTAGATGTTCAGACTTCATCAGGAGGAAAAAATAATATAATAATAATATTATAGTGTGGTGGGAGCGCTGCAGAGATTTATATATGAGCTGATTGATATCTATGCATACATCTCTGATTACATCCCAGATGAGTACCTAAAGATACCAATATATGTTTGTTACCTTGTGTTTTTATGTAAGTGTGATACTTACTATTTTATTAGTAAAATCTGAGTTTTTACAATATTACACTATATGAGTTTTTTTATATTACTCCTATGATGCTGAAGTTACAGTCCTAACAGAATTGTACATTTGGATGAGTGACGTTACTGGCAACAGCTGCACAGATTTGGAGTTTTCCATTGAACTGATTCATACATCTTCTGGTTCTTTTATCTGGTACGCAGTTTTTTGTTTATTGGTGATTACATTGGTGGCATTGAACACAGTGTGCTGTCACTTTTGTATATATCTATTCACCCTTTTGGTTTCATTAGCCCTACCGGAGAGAAGTTATTATCCTTGAGTACACCTCTGACTCCTCCACTTTACTCTCTCTTATTACATTAATTCATTGTGGTAATACACCATGTGGCGCCGTGTTTCCTTTATTCCTTTATATATATATATATACACACACATATAATCACTTTTTTATTTTACATTATATATATATATATATTAGGGCCCCCCTTAACTTACCTTACAATCGCCTAAGTCTGACCCCCTTCATGGAAGAGAGGACCAGGGAGGGAGCCGGATCGTGACCACAAAAGATAAGGGTTTTTTTGGGGGTCTTTTTCTACTGGATTTTCTTTTCATTGCCTCGGGCCCCCTTTCCCCCTGGGCCCCCAGGCACCTGCCTATCATGCCCAGTTGGAAAGATGGCCCTGGTTCATCGGGGGGGGGGGGGGGGGGGGCTGCCTGCCTCATTGTACTGGGCCCCATGATTTCTGATGGCGGCCCTGTGTGTGTGTGTGTGTGTATATATATATATATATATATATTATATGTTATCATACTTGCCGACTTTTCAAGGCAGCTGTCCGGGAGGGGGGTCTGTCAAGGAGGCGTGGCCATGCGTGTTGCGCAGTTAAGCCCCGCACCTGCAAATCTTTGTCAATTCTGGCCAATCGCAGCAAGGGGTGGGTTACGATGATGCGTTTAGCCCTACCCCTGCCCACTTCAGCAGCGGAGATTGCTGGATCCTGGAGGCTTGCCTGCTTTCTCGGGAGTCCGGATAAAACTCCCAAACATTTGTGAGTCTCCCGGACATTCCAGGAGAGTAGGCACTATGACCATTACATCGACAGGGACTGTAATGACATTGTAGACATTATCCCTCCTCCACCAAACTTCACAGTTGACATAATGCAGTCTGGCAGGTAACGTTCTCCCGGCATCCGCCAAACCCAGACTCGCCCATCTGACTGCCAAACAGAGAAGCGTGATTGGTGACTCCACAGAATACGTTTCCACTGCTCCCCAGCCCATTGTCTGTGTGCTTTACGCCACTCCATCCGATGCTTGGCATTGGTCTTGGTGATGTGAGGCTTGCATGCAGCTGCTTGGCCATGGAAACCCATTTCATTAAGCTCCCGCCGCAGAATTTTTGTGCTTACGTTAATGCCAGTGGAAGTTTGGAACTCTTCAGCTATCAAAACAGCAGAACGTTGGCGACTTTTACGCACCATGCACCTTAGCAGTCGTTAACTCCACTCTGATTTTACATGGTCTTCCGCTTCGTGGCTGAGTTGCTGTTGTTCCTAAACGTTTCTACTTTCTAATAATATCACTTGCTGTTGACTATGGAATACCGAGCAGGGATGAAATTTCACGAACAGTCTTAGGATGCCACCTTTGCATATATCACAGTACCACTCTTGAAGTCACTGAGCTCTTCAGAACGACCCATTTTGTATCACAAATGTTTGCAAATGGAGACTGCATGGATCGGTGCTTGATTTTATGCACATCTGACAACGGGTCTGATTGAAACACCTCAATTCAATAATTAACAGGTGTGGCCAAATATATCTATCAATCATACTTGCCCACTCTCCTGGAATGTCCGGGAGACTCACAGATTCTGGGTAGGTCTCCCGGGAGCACAGGCAATTCTCCTGCATCCTACCTGGCGGGAACCTCAATGGTGCGATTTGCAGTGAATTGACATTTTATCCCTGCCCCCTTCAACAAAAATGTCAATTTCATAGTGGGGGTGGGGCCAAAATTATGCAATTTTCCGCCATCTCCCACCACTCCCCTCTTCTGGGATCTCTCGGAGGACTACTGTCATGACTTAGTATAGCATACCTGCTATCGTTGGCACTACTCGAAGGAAGGTGCAGAATCTAACATGCCCCTAACGAGTCCATACCTCCGCAAGGAGGTATGGACTCAGCTGCAGGAGACACGCAGGTTGCGGTCCTTCCACGAGTCAGATAGCGAACCACGAGAAGAATTGTTAGACAAGCCGGTTCGGCAACGATGTGGGCAAAGTAGGTACACAAGGAGAATCCGAAGGGAAGGTGAGTCTAGCCGGGTCGGTAGCGTTCTGGCAGCGCGTTACAAAAGGGAGATCCACAGGGCTAGTCAAAGGCAATCCGGGTCACAGGCAGACAGGCAATAATCAGGAGACAGGCAAATAGCAGGAACACTGAGGTAAACGCTGGAGACAGGAATGGACCTGAAACTCTGGCACTGGAGAAGGAGCCAGGAGGGGTTTAAATAATAATTGGAGGCCAATGAGGAGTCAACGCCGCAGCGCTGTCATATTTAGCGCCATAGCGCTTCTGGGTGTAGCGTTCCGTTGCCTAGCAACGGGAACGCTCAGGAGTCTGTGGCCGAGCGGGCGGAAATGAAATAGCTTTGGTGAGACATGCGAAATTGGGACAAGATAGGCCCCATCTCCGATCTTCCTAAACCCTGCCCAGTCCACACAGCAACACACGCTTCTGGTTGAAACTCCACCCACTTGCATGTAAGCCCCACCCCTTTAGAGATCAGCAAGTTGGGACTTTCCCACCAAAATTGGGATAGTTGGTAGGCATGCTTTATGTAAATAGTTGTATATAGGCGGGGCAGTGTATAGATTCAAGTAATATGAAATGTGCAATTATTACCGTATATACTCGAGTATAAGTCGACCCGAATATAAGCCGAGGTACCTAATTTTACCACAAAAACATGGTAAAACTTATTGACTCGAGTATAAGCCTAGGGTGGGAAATGCAGCAGCTACTGGTAATTTTTTTAGATTTATTCATTATTATGTTTTTAATTTACATCTCTATATGCATTTTTATATCATGTGTGTTGTTTGCTTGTCGTCTAAGTAATGGATTGTTTACCAATTTATGACTTTCCAAAATGTATTTAGCGCACCTATACACTGTGGTGAAAAGGCTTTAACATGTTTAAATGGTTGAAAGATGTTACAATTACCTTGGTGGTGTAAGGGGGTTCAGGGTGCATTGAGTGGCGTTAGGCCATCGCTCCAGTATGTGGTGTGCCACGGAAATCCTCTATCCTTATGGTTCAGTCTGGATTCCGTGGGACTTGGGGGTGTTGCCTGCCTTCCATGCTCCAGAGTTCCACGAAAAAGGAAGGCAGCGATGGGAACAGCTACAGTAAATCTCAAGCAGGCACTGCGCTGCGCCCTAGAGTCTCTAGGGAGCAAAGCTCCACAGCCGAGTTTCTGGCTACAGCCTTTTCCTTCCCCCGCAGTGGAACGCATGTGCGTTCCACCAACAGGAAGTTCGGCATTTGGAACGCAAGTTTGCGTTCCAAATGCCGAACTTCCTGTCGTGGAACGCACATGCGTTCCACTGCGGAACTTGCGGAAATTGCATAGGTGTGTACCCAACTTTAGTGACTTAATTCACACACTAATGTACCAACAACCAAAAGATGAGTACAAACAACTCTAGCAGCTTCCTTTTGCGCGGATAACCGATGCGCCAGACCTTGGACCATCTGGGATAGAGTCTGGATTTGGCCCGCTAAAACTTGAGCTGGAGAAGGATTCATCCTGCTTTCATCCATGGAGACGGTTTTCACTCTTCAGTGGCCGGTTATAATGTTACGGCTAACGGTCTTATCATAAACCAGTAGAACCAGATGGAGAGGTCCTCACCTATAGCAGCCGCCTTTCCTGTTGAGCTCGTTATGCTCACAGGTACTCGGATTCTTATACTCAAAGTAGTACAGGTTTATGAACGTACCGTAGCGGGGTGTAGAATAAGCGTAGTCAGGAAACAGCCCATGGTCGTAGGTCCGAAGCAGGTAACGTGATCAGAAACAGGCAAGATGTCAGGGTTGGCAGCGATCAAGGGAGGTCCGGGTCACAAAGCAAAGGTCAGGGCAACGAGCAATCAAACAAGGTTCAGGTTCCAGGCAGAGGGTCAAAAAGACAGAAGTACATCCAAAGATCAGCAAACGGCACAGGAGCAGGCAAGCAGACAGGATACTGAGCGCTATAACCGGCAGAGAGGCTAAACCTTCCCTGCCTTTAATACTTTGATGGGCAAATCCGAAAGAAGAAGGACAGGGCTGACAATCGACCTCAGGAGGCTGCTAATTAATTACTAGCTTAGAACTAGAATAGGTAATATCAGGAACATGTATAAATATATAAATGAACAAATTAAAATCATACGAGAGCTCCCCCTGGGGTTGGAGGATGTCCCTACACCCTCCTACTCTATGCCACAAAGATAACCCCGAAGAATAATAACGGTACATTGTAACTAATGCACGTGTTAGATCACGGCAGGATGCGGCGTACCACCCCGGCTCGTGACACTAATATGACATGTTCAGCATCACTGGTTGTCTGTTCCCAATTAGGAGTTCTTTTAGTGCTAGACTTAAGGCAGGGAATTCAATTATCCGCGAGGTGCTGCTAAACAACGCCTCGATGTCTGTCTGCACACTTTGTAGGCCAATACGGTACAGAATCTCTGCTCATTTTCTCCCCGCATCTCTAGGGAACGCAAGGGAAAATAAACGGAGATTTGTGGAAAAACTCCAAGCCTTTGTCCCTCGGACTGTTTCGGAGACACATCGCAGCACCTCGCGGATAATTGAATTCAACCCCAGGTGATCATCAACTTGTACTTATACAGCGCCAGCAAATTCCGTGGCTCTTTAGTTACCAATATAACTTTTTCTTGTAAAGAAGGATTAAGCAAGTCACCGAATATCCCATGGCGGTGTGATCTAGGGATGGTAGGGAGCTCCTGTATTGATGCAGTTTATTAGTGATTCGTTTTGATTGACCCATTTTTACCCATTTCCTGTGAGTCGATGCAGCCAAAAAGTACAGTCACCAATAGTACTTCAGTAATTCTGAGTTAACATATTGTCAGCTTTGGGCAACATAGCGTCAATGAGGTTTTACATACAGAGTTGTGGATTTACAGTGACTGTTGTTCTATACAGAAGTGTCTTACTTGGAAGTTATCTGGAGTAAGTTTTTGGCTAAATTACAGTGTCACGCCTCTGTATAATTATTTGTCCCAATCTTTATCCTTACACAGCAAATAATCCCCCAGGCCTCAAACTGCCTGGATCACAGTTATTTAAACACACAGTTTACAGCGTGAACAGTTTTATATGGGGTTTACAATCACTATATAAATTCCGGCTTTGTTCATAGCAGTCCTGGCTGTATATCTACATTTCAGTTGCAGGATTATGGTGTAAGGATCAATGTTGTACTTTCCTGCAAAAATATAAAATTGCAAACAGAATATAGTTTAGCAAGTAAGCTGTGGTTCTTTATAGAGTAATCCTAGCTTGTGTGTGTGTCTCTATAAATATAATGTTTTCTGTGTCTCTATTTTGTAAACTGTCTGGCCACCAAGGATTAGATGTTTTCCAGTCAAGAATTATATGTTTGTTTGGGAGATGTTATAAACACAGTCTTTGTGCTTAGAGAAGTGGTTCCTAAACTTTTGCAGTCCGCGGCACCCTTAGAGTCTCCATAATTTTTTCAAGGCACCCCTCCGAAATAATTATTGAGCTGTTCCGTTTTATAAGTAGTAAAAAAAAAAAACGTAATAAGTATTTAGGTCAGGATAGAATACTTATTTAGTTGTATGCAAAAATAATACACATAAATCCAAGAATATTTTTAGATATATTTTTTCAATTATATTTCTGTCAAAGAATAATTTACAGCTAACTCACACTGTGCTCCTGCATCCACACACTCTGTGCCCCCTGCATCCACACACTCTGTGCCCCCTGCATCCACACACTCCGTGCCCCCTGCATCCACACACACTGTGCCCCCTGCATCCACACACTATGTGCCCTCCTTCATCTCCACACACTCTGTGCCCCCTTCATCCACACACTCTGTGCCCTCCTTCATCTACACACACTCGGTGCCCTCCTTCATCTCCACACACTCTGTGCCCTCCTTCATCTACACACACTCGGTGCCCTCCTTCATCTCCACACACTGTGCCCTCCTTCATCTCCACACACTCTGTGCCCCCTTCATCCACACACTTTGTGCCCTCCTTCATCTCCACACACTGTGCCCTCCTTCATCTCCACACACTGTGCCCTCCTTCATCTCCACACACTCTGTGCCCTCCTTCATCTCCACACACTCTGTGCCCTCCTTCATCTCCACACACTCTGTGCCCTCCTTCATCCACACACACTCTGTGCCCTCCTTCATCCACACACACTCTGTGCCCTCCTTCATCCACACACTCTGTGCCCTCCTTCATCCACACACACTCTGTGCCCTCCTTCATCCACACACACTCTGTGCCCTCCTTCATCCACACACACTCTGTGCCCTCCTTCATCCACACACTCTGTGCCCTCCTTCATCTCCGCACATTCTGTGCCCTCCTTCATCCACACATTCTTTAGCCCCTCCATTGCTGTTTCCTATCACCATTCCTCTCCGTTTCTTTACTTACCATACTTGACCTTCTTTCTTCTATTTCTCCTACCTTTTCTTTGTTTTCTTACCAATCCGGCGGCGCCCGGGACCCAGCATCCTCTCTCCTGCCGCTTGTCACTGAATGTGGGGCGTGACGTCATCACGCCCCACATTAAGTGAGGAGGGAGGGGGATGCTGGGTCCCGGACGCCGCCGAATTGGTAAGATTTTTGTTTTTTTCCTCTTCCTGGCCACGGCACCCCTGTGACAGCACCGCGGCACCCCTGGGAGCCGCGGCGCACACTTTGGGAACCGTGGGCTTAGAGAGTAGTTGATGATCTTGGATTGGGTTTAGTTACAGTCTGGTCACTGTATAATTATTACCCTCCTCTAAAATCTGTTCTGTGTAGTTGGCTTACAGTGTTACCAGGTGACTTTAATCTTTAAAGGTATTTCTTATGTTTGGAGAGTACTGTTGTATTAATTGGATTTATAAGTAACAGTTTAGAACAGTAAGGTTATATATTTTATTTTCATGGTGGGTAGGAACCAGCATGATTGACCAGTGTGGATGTCCATGTAGTCTGCCCATAGCTGTTAATATTGGCAGGTCCTTAATGCTGCAATAAGAGACTATACAGTCTTACGATCACATCTTCTGCAGGGCTATGGAATATAAACTGTACTTTGTTGTGTTGAGTTCTTGCCTTGTCCAATATGGAGATTATTTATTTACTTAAAGGTCAGTGTTACTATAATTATACTTACCCAGCAGCAATTCCATTGTGTTCAGGAGAAGGAGATATTCATGAAGCCTGTGTGGGAGGACCAAATGTCACGCTGTGTGTAGCAGTCCTGCAGGCCCCAAACTTAAGGGCCAAATTTCAAGGTGGCTACAGATTAGTGACCTCATCAAAAATGACATTTATATAATAATTTCAGTCCTCGGAGATTAGGCTGTGCCAGGGTGGTCCATAGACATATCGGGGTGTCCTTACCCTCAAAAAGTAGCTGTATTCTGACAGTGGCATTGTATAAGTACAACTATAAGTAACAGCACCTTATATGCTTGACCTGTCTGTGTCAGTGATACTAGTCAGTATGCCGGAGATGTGGGGTACAGTCTGCTCTCTGCTGTTTATAAATATGGGGCCTTGAGGCCATAAGATGGCTGCTCTATACAATCTTATATGTCTGGTTTCCTCAGGATCCAGTGGAATGAAATAAGATTTATACTTTTTTGTGGAAAATTCTGTCTAGTCCAATATGAGGTTTGTTTTGTGTTACCATCATTATTTTTAGGTGGTCGATTGTATTCCATCTCAGGGAGAGTCAGGCTGCCTATGTCCTGGTACAGTATGGTGGGGTGGAATACCCAATTCTTTTTAACCAGTAGTAGTTCACTTGTGTTTAGAATAAGGGGGCAAGGCCGGATTTACCACTAGGCAACCTAAGCAACTGCCTAGGGCCTAGCAGTCCCCAGAGGGCCTCCCCAGAGCCGACGGTGAGCAGGGTAGGCAAGTAGGAGGGGAGCTCCCCTTCTCCTGCCATCCCCCTCTGTCCGCTGGCATAGTAAAAAAAAAAAAAAAAATCACGGCCGATTTAATAAAGAAAAAAAAAACAGTCACCTGATCGCGCGGCGGCCCCGGCAGTCTTCTCTCCTCCTCGCTCCCACTGAATGACATCATCACCCCCAACGTCATTTTCAGTGAGGATTCGGCGAGGAGCACTGCTGGACCAGACAGGAGCAGCGCAACATAGAAGAAAAGAAAACAGAAAAGAAGAGAAGAGAAAAAGGCAATAGAAAGGTAAGTAAACTTGTTATATTATGTACATATACTGTGTGTGGGCAGGCATTGTATTTATAGTGTGTGTGTGAGTGTGTGCGAGTGGCCAGCGTATTTGTATAGTGTGTGTGTGAGTGGCCAGCGTATTTGTATAGTGTGTGTGAGGGGCCAGCGTATTTGTATAGTGTGTGTGCGAGTGGCCAGCGTATTTGTATAGTGTGTGTGTGAGGGGCCAGCGTATTTGTATAGTGTGTGTGTGTGTGTGTGTGAGGGGCCAGCGTATTTGTATAGTGTGTGTGTGAAGGGCCAGCGTATTTGTATAGTGTGTGTGTGTGGGGCCAGCGTATTTGTATAGTGTGTGTGTGTGAAGGGCCAGCGTATTTGTATAGTGTGTGTGTGAGGGGCCAGCGTATTTGTATAGTGTGTGTGAGGGGTATGGATTTTTTCAGGGAGGGGGGGGGCCCCCAAACCAGTTTCTTTCCTTGGGCCCCATGAGGTCTAAATCCGACTCTGTAAGGGGGTGCTCATTAAGCCAGTGCTGGAGGACTACCTGTCGCACTGTGAGTATTGGTCATGCAGGGCCTAAGAGTTAGGGCTGGATTCTGGGTGGTTACAGAAGGGTGATTTCACCAAAAACATATATCTGCATGGGTTAGGCTTCCATTGGCTTGAGGGCACTTTGAATGAGTTTTTTTTTTTTTTTTTCAAATGAGATTTATGAGCCTATATGGGAGCTCTTCTAAAATGTGCTAATATCCAATGTACCGCCCACTGTAAGTCAGTTTTGGCTACTTCTAATAATGCAGTATAAGTGACAGAACCAATGAGTACCATTATCCAGTCTACATGCTCCAAACACCTTTCCCTTCTAGGCAGCCACACCACCATTCGGCATCTATCCGCATCAGAACTTGGAGTACTATAGGTAAGATTTCTGTTGAATCTCTGAGACATAGTTATAGTGTTAATCTTTGTCTTCCTCATTTGTGACCATATTGGTCCTGTACCTCCTTGATTTGGGAGTCGGGACAATAAGGGATTTAAACTAACCTTGTTGAGGGTGGTGTGTATTGCTAGTTGCGCTAGGTGGGTTGTTACCGTCATGTTTTGTGTTTTTATATTTGTTCTGTTGTTTAAGTATTTTCCCTTCCTTTCTCACCCCATCCTTCTCCTTCCCTGTCCCTCCTTCCTTCTCCCTCCCATGCGTATTACTCTGCTTGTATAGCTCAGACGTTTAATGTACTCACTATATGTTCTGTTATGTGTAATGCTAGATATTTGGAGAGCTCGGAATCCCACTACCTTAGTCCATGTCTGCTACACAGCGCCCCACCAGTCGTTCTGATGGATTAACCTCATCTCATCTCTGCTGGGTTTTTTCCCTTATCTGTCTTAGGGCATGTCCAACCACGTCTCTCCTTATATGAAACTGGACAATCACACACATGCCCTGTTAGAACATGTCCCATAACTCCCTTCTGGCTAACTATCCCAGAGATCTCTAATTCTGTCGTTGCCACTATAAGAGATAACTCAGGCGCTCATGGTTTGGGACACAATGACGGCATGCCTGTGCAGGTCTTACATTGATGCTACTAACACTTGTAAGAACAACATGTAAAATGATAATCTAATGCAGTGTTGGCTAACCTGTGACACTCCAGGTGTTGTGAAACTACAAGTCCCAGCATACCCTTCCAGCAATAAGCTGCTATATATTGGCAAAGCATGCTGGGACTTGTAGTTTCACAACACCTGGGGGTAAATGTATCATACCTCGGTTTTTGCAACCCGCTGGAGATCGGCGTGTTCGCAGCTTAAATTTAAAGCGGCGTTGCCTTGTAAAGGGAAGTTTTTTAAGCTGCGAACACGCCGATCTCCCGCAGGTTGCAAAAACCGAGGTATGATACATTTACCCACTGGAGTGTCACATGTTAGCCAACACTGATCTAATGAAAGCCTTGGCAGCATAGACAAATGATGGGAAACAGGTCTGGGATAATTCACAGAAATTCCACATTTTGTGTCTGAAGCCGACTAAAGGTCACCAGCTGTGATGAACCCAGTATATCTATTTTGGACACTAGAACAAGTCTGGTCTTTATTGACGATGGTGTGCAGGTAGATAGACGGTGTCCCTCCCAATGTTGTCTTTGGAGACTCTCTTGGGGGGCTTTGTATCACTCATGCCCTGATTAATTACAGGTTTCGAGAATTTTACACCCATTGATATAGCTCCACCAGTCTCCATTGAGTAGTATCTTTCTGAAATGGATTTTTCTCAACTTTCTGCCACATACATAGACATCCTAGATGCCCTCAAGGCTCGGTTGGAGGAGGTCATAGAAGCCATTAAATTATGCTACTTGACCAAGGCAACAGATGGCATTCCAACTGACCTGTAAAAAATTCAGAGCTGTTTCCTTGGCCCCCCCAATTTGTTAGATTGCTATAATGAAAACACCATCTCCATCGATGGCTGAAGCCTGTATCATTGTTTTCCCTAAGATTATTATTATTATTATTATTATTATTATTAATATTTATTTATAAGGCGCCACAAGGCATCCGCAGCGCCGTACAGAGACAAGACGTAAGATGGCAAAAATGCAAAAGAGTTTGAGTCATATCGTCAAATATCCCTCATAAATACCGACTTCAAACCTAGCAATACAACTGTGTAAAGTCATTACCTCTATTTTCCAAGATTACTGGATTCATGCCAGGCAAATCCGCCACCATAAATAATCATTGTCTCCTTCTGCACTTGCAGCTCCCCTATGTTAGTTTGGCCTGCCGAACAGACACTCTATCCTTGCGAGGTGCAAAGAAGCGCGTCAGGAAATGGCTTATTCAACTTGGATTTTGCTATACATGATTATCTCAGCTTTACTGGACTGCTGTGTATACACATCATCTGCACTGTGTAACCGGTTAACTAATTTATGCTTGAGCTACTCGAGGCAAAGGAAGGATTTGCATAACAATATATTGGAAAGAAATTCTGAGCTATTATCCCTCCTTTGGATTAATAATGATACTGTTCCTAAAGGATTATTTCTCTATTCTCACCCAGGCAGACCAATTCCTTCAGTTGTTATTCCGTGGTGATATATTTAATGTGCAGAGACATCTATGCTTAGGTCCAATGTACACTGAGATACACAATATGATCTTACATATGGTTAGAATTTAATACACTAAAATAAAATGAATTGTAATATTGACCATACTTGCCTGCTCTGTCCAGGAAACTCACAAATTTCGGGTAGTTCTCCGGAACCCCCAGGAGAGCAGGTCTGTCTCCCGAATCCCAGGGGTAGTCATGTTCCCGGTACTGTTAACATCAACACTTAGTTTAACGACATAAAATGTCCGATCCTTACATGCCCGACAATAAACACCTTAATAATGTCAAGTGAAGTATCCGACACTGTTCAACTACATCCCAAAGACAAAAAAATCACAGCACATCGTTTTGACGTAATTTGAAATGACCGTTACATTATTGGTTTTAAAGCGCCAATCCCAAGTTCCGCCGCCTTACTTATCTAAGCTAAGTGTTAGGGTTAGGGATCGGGTTAGGGTTAGAGATCGGGACCAGGCATTGCCGCTTTAAAACTATTAATATGACAGTTGCTATTTTAAATTACGGCAAAATTTTACCCTCTCCAACCCATCGACTTCAGCTTCAGTCCTCACTATTCAACCTTCTCCAACCCATCGACTTCAGCTTCAGTCCTCACTGTTCAACCTTCTCCAACCCATCAACTTCAGCTTCATCCCTCACTGTTCAACCTTCTCCAACCAATCAACTTCAGCTTCATCCCTCACTGTTCAACCTTCTCCAACCCATCAACTTCAGCTTCATCCCTCACTGTTCAACCTTCTCCAACCCATCAACTTCAGCTTCATCCCTCACTGTTCAACCTTCTCCAACCCATCAACTTCAGCTTCATCCCTCACTGTTCAATCTTCTCCAATTCATCGACTTCAGCTTCATCCCTCACTGTTCAACCTTCTCCAACCCATCGACTTCAGCTTCATCCCTCACTGTTCAACCTTCTCCAACCCATCAACTTCAGCTTCATCCCTCACTGTTCAATCTTCTCCAATTCATCGACTTCAGCTTCATCCCTCACTGTTCAACCTTCTCCAATTCATCGACTTCAGCTTTGTCCCTCACTGTTCAACCTTCTCCAACCCATCAACTTCAGCTTCATCCCTCACTGTTCAATCTTCTCCAATTCATCGACTTCAGCTTCATCCCTCACTGTTCAACCTTCTCCAATTCATCGACTTCAGCTTCATCCCTCACTGTTCAACATTCTCCAATTCATCGACTTCAGCTTTGTCCCTCACTGTTTAACCTTCTACAACCCATCAACTTCAGCTTCATCCCTCACTGTTCAACCTTCTCCAACCCATCAACTTCAACTTCATCCCTCACTTTTCAACCTTCTCCAATTCATCGACTTCAGCTTTGTCCCTCAAAATGTTACTTTCTTCAACCCATTGACTGGGAGTAACCAGCACCATGGCAGTTGCTGTGGATCCTATTCCAGATACAATAAGGTGTCCTCCAGGTTCTTATGAATTTTTAGAAAATGATAAAAGACTGGAATCCTAGAAAAAAAAATATTCCTTGTTACCAGGAGTTTTTGATCTGCTTGTTGGTATTTTTATGCTGGTCGCAAAAAGCATGTTTCAGGGGTGCAGGCCCTTTATACCTAAACTTGTTCCTATTTGTGTATTTTTAATATAATTATCTGGCTGCAAATATCTAGTTGTATATTCAGTGTTTAGTAGAAAGGTTCTCTCACATCCACTTCTTTTCTCTCCAGTCAGAGCAACAGTGCAGTTCAACATATACATATTACATTAGGTGGTATTGTTTGTAGATACATAATCTTTTTGTGCTTTCAATTTGCAACTCCCCAACTTGCTGCTGAATACCATTCGCTGATTTGTAGACAATATAGGGCAGACTCAATTCAGCGTGCCACCAAATATTGCGCTTATCGATGCCTGTTACGGAAAGAAATGTACGCACATATTTCGGTGCGCCCCTACGGAACGTTAATGGAGATTTCGGGCAGAACATCGAGTCGATGTGTATCCACAGACTTTCGCCAGTTTGAATGTGCCCCAATAACTGACCCTTTAATGGGCTTTGACAATCTTTTTCCAGTTGGAGGAAGTTGTAGTTCAACAACATCTGGATAGCCGCAATCTGATACAGATTGTAGTGATTGTAGTGTCCGCTATAAAGGCATCTGTAAATATCAACTTGATTTTTTTCCTGGCCTCAGATGCTTGGTTCAGTCTCTACATTTCTTTCTCTTATGAAAACATTAAACCATTTTTTTGCTGAATGGAAACTAATCTTTCAGCTGTGCGGAAAATAAATTGTGCTCATCTCTCTCTATATAATGTTATAGACAAGGCATTGGTGGGGGGTCTACTGTTTCTCCTTCAGGATGGATGACTCACTGGTATGAAGGTGAAGTGGACAGTCATTGCATACACAACAAGGTAATCTCACTGAAGATATACAGGCCCTAGCACAAAGCCATGCATCAAGCAGCCGTATACAAAAACCTGCACAAAAATATGACAATTTTTAGATTTGGTTCTTTTGGCGAGATTGGTCAAATCAAATGCGTTTTGAGTATAAACCTGTATAAAGGTCTGTGATCCCAATGGAAAGGAGGCAATACAGGTGTTGCAAAGAAATACAGATGTATTCTCAGGTCACACTCCTATTATAGGTCATGATATGACAGAATCTCATGTGAAAGATAACCTAATACCCTACCTAGTCCCACAGGCCTCCAGGAAAGCCATAGCAGAGAAGAACAAAAAGTAGACTTGGGTTAATAGAAGATTCCCGTAGTGAAAAGTCCAACCTATAATGTGTTAATCCCCAAACATGATAGAAGCTTGCGCTTTTGTAATGACTTCAGAAAGTTAAATGAGGTTTCCAAGTTTAATACCTGATTACTGATCTAACTTTAATTTTCAGGTATTGTTTCTATTTCTTTCAAGAGTTTATCACTTTTCATCTATGATATTCCGGAGTTTATAGCAGAACAGTAGGGTAGTGGCTACTTGGACTGGACAATTATCCTCGTTATCTTAGTGATTGGACTTCACGAATTGCCTACTATATGTATATTTTTATATATTTTTGATATCTGTACTTT
This sequence comes from Mixophyes fleayi, assembly GCF_038048845.1. Taxonomy (NCBI): domain Eukaryota; kingdom Metazoa; phylum Chordata; class Amphibia; order Anura; family Limnodynastidae; genus Mixophyes; species Mixophyes fleayi. The sequence continues at coordinate 26,341,735 of NC_134408.1, read as the reverse complement.
GATTCATGATTACACTAAAAGTGCTGGGTAGTCTCTCTTTATCACCTACTGTATTTATTTACTCCAGCTAGAGCTAGATTTTGAGTTATCCAATTCTGCCTCACAGCACTGGGGTCATGAGTTTGATTCCCGGCCATGGCCTTATCTGTGTGGAGTTTGTATGTTCTCCCCGTGTTTGCGTGGGTTTCCCCTGGCTGCTCCGGTTTTCTCCCACACTCTAAAAACATACTGGTAGGTTATTTGGCTGCTATCAAATTGACCTTCGTCTCTCTGTCTGTGTGTGTGTGTATGTTAGGGAATTTAGGAAACATTTTCCCTGCTGACAGATCTGAATTAAGCGATTAGATCATTTTTTCTGTGTCAACCCAAAGATGAGCACACTGTGAACCACATGCCCGCTTTGTTGAGGTCTGCAGCTTTCTTTGATAGTTAAGCTGGATTTACATCATTTAAGCTATAATGAATGCCCCATCCAGTTAACCAGTCACATTTATTGAAAGGTGTTTTATTGAAGCTACATTGATAGGGACCTTATTTTTACTCTACAAAAATGCCTGCAGATTCTTTCTCCTACCACTTACTTATACTATGACAATGCAACAACAACTACAAAAAACAAGCAAAGGAGCTGAATAAAAGTAACTAATTGTAAAGCAAGCACAATATATTATTTCATATCTTATCTAAAAGTAACTATTGGGCTTTAAAATGTTAATTGATCATCAACATTTATTTATATAGCGCCAGTATATTCCATAGCGCTTTACAATTGGGAACAAATACAGTAATAAAACAATACTGGGTAATACAGACAGAGAGGTAAGAGGGCCCTGCTCACAAGCTTACAATCTACAATGAGTGGTTCACTTTAATTGTTACGTTGCATTTTGTAGTAGCTGCCGGTGTTTATTCAGTGGGTATTTTCTTTAGTAGTCTGACGATTTGGGAGGAAAAGTAATGAACGCAGGTATATATAGGATGGGAATTAACCTTTTCTCTGCCCTAATTCTTCAGTGAACAATGCCTATACTCGGCATACCTCATGAGCACGCAGTTAAGTGCAGTTAACCTCTCCTCATGTAAGAAACCCCATGTACATAACTAGCAAAGTGGCACTTTATTACTTAACAGTAATAATTGGTACGTGAGCGTGCATGTCTTGTAAGATTGACGTGCATTAAACATTTAGGAATAAAGTAGATTTACTTCTTCGTAATTACACAGTACATCCCCGTTAAGCACTTTGTTTGCCAGGAAAGCAGTGTGGCCGCTCATTGAAGGATAAAGACTACACACAGAGAGATTAATAGAAGTGTATCTGCAGGTTTTAATAAAATGAAATGGAACTCTGCAGCGCCCTCTTGTGTGTGCAAAGGTAGAAACAAAACTCAGACTGAACATTGCAGCTAATTTGGTAATATACCAGTTCTTCACTGGAAATAGTTTTAGTACATGAGTTGCCCCCATAAGCAAAGTTAATGACTGCCAGTATAAAACAAGTTGTATTTACACTGATGAGTAAGAATACTACACACAAAAGTGCTGAAGCAATTATATTGATATTGTGTATAGTTGCAAACCCTTTGTGTAAAATACCTTACTCCCATTGTGTTAGATAGTACTTCTATCTTCTGTTCTTGACAAGTTTTGGAACTGCATATTAATGTGTAAGTAAAATATTAGTCATCAGTAAATTTTTATAAAATTGTCACTACAAAATATTTAGTTGAGTTGGCAACACTGGTACACACTAATATTTGTTCTTGGTAGTCTTGGTATAGACTATTGTCCGCTAATTTGTTGATATTACAAACTGCCAGTAAAGTAAGACAAATTGGACAACCTTGCTGTAAAGAGGGTAGTGCAGGGAAGATAGTGCTTAGACAATGAAACATCAGTCACCATCTCCTCTCTGCTACACTGTAAAGTCATACCATTTTTTTCTCCAGCACAATATAATTATTCTAATTTCAATTTGATTATATGCTGCCTTTTGTTTCTATTTCGTATACATTTCTTGCTGGTCCATCTGGTTCACCACCAATTCACTTTTTATAGGAATCACAAGTGTTACTCTACCGTATGCTTTGGATCAACAACATTTTTTGTGGATTCTGCTGTATTGAGGTTCCCCTCACTAAGAAATAGCATCAAGTTCTTTAGGATATGTGGTCATAAGCTTATTCCATGTTACTGATAGTCTATTATTATTATTATTATTACGGCAATATTTTATTTAGAACGTGAAAACATATTCCGCTATGCTGCACAGGGGCCACTTAACACACAAAAAACTTCCACAAAATTATTTAACAATATATGGTAACCAAAGAGTTGTAGAACTAGTGAGGCACAAAAGGTAATTGTCTAATTGCCACAACTTGGCCAAATTCTATGGTAAATCGTAATATACAGGAGATGGGCTTTGGGTATAGTGTGGCATTGTAGAAGTTGAATACTGATTACTTGGGAACATGATGTAGTGATATAGGTAGCCTGGAGAAAACCTGAGAATGTGGATAATCTTGTTGTAAATGGTGAGCAAAGGTTTGAGAATTTGGAAGATGGGAAGAAGGACTGATCTACTGACGTAGTGAATTTCCTGAGGTGCTGCCTGGGAAAGGTCCTGAAGGCGTGAAGCGCTTACCAGACTGGGGGACAGTCTACAATTATTAGATGTATGCAAGGAAATGATTTGGAAAGTTATATTCTAGAAGGTACAGAGATCCAGTACAGGACTTAGAGACATATCTGTGGATGCCTTGCATGAGCCTGGAAGAAGCAACATTGATTGACTGAAGAGGAGATAAAGTAGAGAATCAATAAGAAGCAATAGGCCAGAAGGCAAATGACAAGCGACTGGACTAACGTTTTGACAGTTTCTTGGGCAGGAAAGGAAATATTTTAGAAATATAATCCCGACGATCACCATACATGACTAGTTCTTCATAGGGGGAGGAACCCTTGAAGCAGCATCTACCCAGGTAGATCCAACAGAGTGGCTCTAATGGAACGCCATAGAGCTGCTATATGAGATCTCCCCCTGCTACAGAGAAAGAACTACTTAAACACTTCAAATATAGAGCATAGGTAAAAGTAGGGTTTAATTTATAGCTTAAACTGGTACATAAAGGCGGAATTATAAGGAGAATACCATATAATGTAATTAATATATCTCGAAGCATTGTCTATTGGCACATGGAGTGCTGTGCTGTGGCTAAGGTGTGTGCTATGGCAGTATGGCTAAGGTGTGTGTGTGTGTGTGTGTGTGTGTGTGTGTGTGTATATATATATATATATATATATATATATATATATATGCAATGTATTTCCTCATTCTTATTCTCACTTTTCTCATTGTGTCTTTCTCCATCACTGCGCTCTTCCTCTTTCGCTCTGTCTCTTGTTTGTCACTCTATCACTCTGCTCTCCCTCTCTCCACTCAGTTTGTGACTCTGCAGGAAGTGACACATCGCGGTGCCCCTTGTTTGTCTGTTTCAGTTTCTGCACGTGTGAAAATGCTTTAAGTATCGAAAGGAATAATAGGAAAGAAAGAGAGCTGTGACCGCTGAGGACCCCCACCGATCAGGCATAACAGTTTGTGCTGATTTCTAAGGATTCTCCAATTAAAAAAAATACAATTTTACTAAATCTTTTCCCTTTACAATTAAAGTACTTTGGTGGGGGCTCCCAGCATTCACTGTATTTAGCAGGGTCCCTAAACTTACATACAGCCAGGATATCTGCTCATCACCTTTGGAGCTGCTGTTTGGCTTTTTCTGTAGCCAGGGATGTAACTAGGGCTGTGTGATAGCGGCAACCGCCCAGGGTGCATTGCTGAAGGGGGGCGCAGTTTAGGAATATTTTAGGTTAATTTAGTTAAAATTGAGGGCTAGGGGGGCGGCATTTGACTTCGCCTCAGGAGCTAGAATCCTAAGTTATGGCTCTGTCTGTAGCAGGGGAACATCTGACACTGCAGCTTTCAGTTTTGGATGTACCCAGCTACAGGGATAAAACTAATATATATATATATATATATATATATATATATAATATATACACAAAGGTAGGAGGATGAAATGGCGCCAATATAGGTAGTGTTAGCTGGTAACAATCACCCAGACAGTCAATGAATATTTAAATGCAGAGTATAAATCTTAGCAAGCTGGTACAGTCATTATTCAACTGCTTACAGATACTCCAACTATATACCGAAATGCAGACAGAGAAAAGCAAAAGATGTAGTGTCACAGGCACCGTGATATACAGTATAATAATAATAGGTGGCAGCGTACCAAATAGATATAAATAAACAACTTATCTGTGTCAGAATAATCTGAACGTAGTCTCCAAACAGCCAAGTGAATCAGAAACCGATGTGTAAACTGCTTGTGAAGATATATTATATCTGGATCATCAACCACAGCAAATTCACTGCTTGCAAACTCCACTCAGCCGATATTTTAAAAAGGAAAGAGCCATATAGTGTAGTACTTTTTAAACGATTTAATCGGCATATATCATAAAAAATGCACACTCACAATATATATATATTTTAAATGCTTATCTGTAATCCTGTAGTATAAGGAATACTGCTACACAGTGTGGATATCTGGACACTCCATGAAGTGAACACCGATGGACTCCATACAAAAGTACTCAAAGGGAAAACTCTCACGGACCAGGTGGGCAGCAGAGCCTTCAATATACCAGGAATAGATGATAGGAAACAACATCAATGCGTTTCGTCATGTAAAGACTTCATCAGGAGGAGTATTTGTATATATATATATATATATATATATATATATATATATATATATATATATATATATATGCCTTATCAATAAGCCAATAGCACATATGGGCTACAACGATCGTTCTAATAAGACCATCCTTATGCCAATATAGTGCCAAAACACATAATAAAATATGATAACTTTAACATGAAGCCTGTAATATCAGATTACATCACAACAGTATCACAACTATAAAGGGTTCCAATAGTACTACTGCAATGATAAGCCTTGTTAGAGATAATACTCAGAACCCCGCAGAGTATGATTACCAATATTTCCTATTAATCATTCAGGATCCCTATTTATATCACACTAACCATGCAATATTTATTCCTTATTAAGTATCATTTTGCAGGATGAGCAATAAAAACCTGCAAAATAGGACCGTATAACAGGGAAGCATAGCGCATTAGAGAATTTCTGAAAATATACTTTGCAATTAGCATTTAAATAGGACAACATTATTATATTATTAGCAGGTGAATTTAATCCTGCTACCTGGTAATTGACAGTATGCAACACATTGCTATGTTTGTGTAATAAATCATATGCTCTATGTTGTCCAAGAATACACCAACAATGAAATATCAATATTTTTTTTATTTCGTATTGGAAACAACAGAGGTGCCAACAATACTTTCTTTGGACTAATTAAAAAATAAAATAAAGTAATAGACATACTTCAACTTCTGGTAAGAAGAAATCTATAGCCTGTTAGATATGGATGAATATGACACAATGTTATAAAATGCAGATTGTCAACTCCTTTGCTTATATTAATGTGGCTTCTATGGAAGGGTCCTTTTGTGTTTAACATACACAAGATTTTCTCTCTTTAGTCACATTTCTCTCTATTATTTTTAATATTTCGGCAACATAAATCTCTGTAATAAAGGCTTTTTGTCAATGAATGAGACTATATATATGTTGATTTTCAATTTGACAGTATAATGAACTGGTGGACTGGAGTTCCTTTCTCTTTGTGTAACTCCAACTCTGGTCTTGATGGTAGAAGGGTTAAACAACCTGCAGTTCTTTCCTCAGAAATTTTAGGCAGTTTCACAATAGAATCAAACTTCTGGTGCAATATAGACTTTTGTGACAAATGATTTCTCTCTATGTCCCTTGCACACTGTGTCAGCTTGCAGATAGCTTTAAATACAACAGATTTGGCTAGAATAACTCGTTTTAACAACACAGTTTGATGTCTCACTTAAATAACTTGAACATAGGATAGCAAAATAAACGTATCTGTCTTCATATGAGTTTTGCTGATATCTCATGGGCAGTGGGAAGCTAATTCTTTTCCTATACTCCAAGGATGCTTTTTTTCTGGGCTGGCTTTTACATCTGGCTTGTACATTCTTTTGCTGCAAACATCAAAAACGGCTCTTTGTGGGAATATTCTCCATTAATCCAGCCTGTGGTCACAGAGTACAACTCGCAGCCAGTCATCATCATCATCATCTATTTATTTATATAGCGCCACTAATTCAGCAGCGCTCTACAGAGAACTCACTCACATGAGTCCCTGCCCCATTGGAGCTTACAATCTAAGTCCCCTAACATACACACACAGAGACCGAGAGAGACTAATGGCAATTTAATAGCAGCTCTGTCATTATATAAGGAACGTATGTTTGGTGTCCCTATGCTTAGAAGAAATAGACAATTCATTCCAGTTTTGTGTTAATAAGGTACAAAACAACTATAGTTATGGAAAAGTGCATTTTATGTTTTGCTAATGTTGCCTGTTTTCCCTGTAAAATGCACTTAAAATGAAAGTGATTATTTCGTTTCACTATGCTTTTATGTGAAATTTGAATTTTATTAATTGAGTTTTGCTGTGTGTTTAACCAACACATAGTGAAACTGTTAAATGTGGTCTAGTTAGGAAGATACGTAATATACCCAGATCGTCTATGGCCACTGCTGTATAATATAACATAATCAGGCTGTTATCGGGGCTAGCTTTATAATATGACATAATCAGGATGTTATTGGGGCTAGCTGTGTAATATAACATAATCAGGGTGTTATCGGAGCTAGCTGTGTAATATAACATAATCAGGGTGTTATCGGAGCTAGCTGTGTAATATAACATAATCAGGCTGTTATCGGGGCTAGCTGTGTAATATAATCAGGCTCTTATCGGAGCTAGCTGTGTAATATAACATAATCAGGGTGTTATTGGGGCTAGCTGTGTAATATAACATAATCAGGGTGTTATCGGAGCTAGCTGTGTAATATAACATAATCAGGCTGTTATCAGGGCTAGCTGTGTAATATAACAATCAGGCTTTTATCAGGGCTAGCTGTGTAATATAACATAATCAGGCTGTTATCGGGGCTAGCTGTGTAATATAACATAATCAGGCTCTTATCGGGGCTAGCTGTGTAATATGACATAATCAGGGTGTTATCGGAGCTAGCTGTGTAATATAACATAATCAGGGTGTTATCGGGGCTAGCTGTGTAATATAACATAATCAGGGTGTTATCGGGGCTAGCTGTGTAATATAACATAATCAGGGTGTTATCGGAGCTAGCTGTGTAATATGACATAATCAGGGTGTTATCGGAGCTAGCTGTGTAATATAACATAATCAGGCTGTTATCGGGGCTAGCTGTGTAATATAACATAATCAGGGTGTTATCGGGGCTAGTTGTGTAATATAACATAATCAGGGTGTTATCGGAGCTAGCTGTGTAATATAACATAATCAGGGTGTTATCGGGGCTAGTTGTCTAATATAACATAATCAGGGTGTTATTGGGGCTAGCTGTGTAATATGACATAATCAGGCTGTTATCGGAGCTAGCTGTGTAATATGACATAATCAGGCTGTTATTGGGGCTAGCTGTGTAATATAACATAATCAGGCTCTTATCGGGGCTAGCTGTGTAATATGACATAATCAGGGTGTTATCGGGGATAGCTGTGTAATATGACATAATCAGGGTGTTATCGGAGCTAGCTGTGTAATATGACATAATCAGAGTGTTATCGGAGCTAGCTGTGTAATATGACATAATCAGGCTGTTATCGGGGCTAGCTGTGTAATATAACATAATCAGGGTGTTATCGGAGCTAGCTGTGTAATATAACATAATCAGGGTGTTATCGGAGCTAGCTGTGTAATATAACATAATCAGGCTGTTATCGGGGCTAGCTGTGTAATATAATCAGGCTCTTATCGGAGCTAGCTGTGTAATATAACATAATCAGGGTGTTATTGGGGCTAGCTGTGTAATATAACATAATCAGGGTGTTATCGGGGCTAGCTGTGTAATATAACATAATCAGGGTGTTATCGGAGCTAGCTGTGTAATATAACATAATCAGGCTGTTATCAGGGCTAGCTGTGTAATATAACAATCAGGCTTTTATCAGGGCTAGCTGTGTAATATAACATAATCAGGCTGTTATCGGGGCTAGCTGTGTAATATAACATAATCAGGCTCTTATCGGGGCTAGCTGTGTAATATGACATAATCAGGGTGTTATCGGAGCTAGCTGTGTAATATAACATAATCAGGGTGTTATCGGGGCTAGCTGTGTAATATAACATAATCAGGGTGTTATCGGGGCTAGCTGTGTAATATAACATAATCAGGGTGTTATCGGAGCTAGCTGTGTAATATGACATAATCAGGCTGTTATCGGGGCTAGCTGTGTAATATAACATAATCAGGCTCTTATCGGGGCTAGCTGTGTAATATGACATAATCAGGGTGTTATCGGAGCTAGCTGTGTAATATAACATAATCAGGGTGTTATCGGGGCTAGCTGTGTAATATGACATAATCAGGGTGTTATCGGAGCTAGCTGTGTAATATGACATAATCAGGCTGTTATCGGGGCTAGCTGTGTAATATAACATAATCAGGGTGTTATCGGAGTTAGCTGTGTAATATAACATAATCAGGGTGTTATCGGAGCTAGCTGTGTAATATAACATAATCAGGGTGTTATCCGGGCTTGCTGTGTAATATAACATAATTGGGCACCAGAAGTGGCATGCTGTACTGTATTGTAGATGCAGATGACACAGCCCTACAGTAATACAATATGACAGGAGTCCTCTCTGGAGATCCATACAGTTCAAATGTACTTTTATAGTTCATCCAGCATTGCTCAGTTAGGTAATTGGGATTCCCAAGAGGCGCCAATTGCTTCTCTACTACCATCCGAAGAAGACTGTGCTTCCTGTAATACTATAAGAATATCAGATTATAAGGTTCCACTTAAGGCTATTTTGGCATTCCTGGGTATAGTTACTGCTTGAATTGTTCACAATAAATATAAATCACTTGCTGTTGCATCTATAATATTGCTAAAAATTGCAATTTATATTTGTCTCTACCACTGATGTGATTGTTCACGTTCCTGCACTCTCCCCTCTAGACTCCTGTAACCTGTGTCTCGATGACCAGCCCAGCACTCCTCTCTCCATGCTCATGCTACTATCTTGTACAACAATGAATATAATTTAATTTTGCAATGTATGCCTTTTGGGAGAATATTTGTCTATCTCTACATTGGCATAGTGGCACAGTGCTTAGCATTGCTGCCTCACAGTACAGGGGCCATAGGTCCTATGCTTGCCAGGGTACTGGGTGGAATTTGTATCTTCTCTTGTGATTTTTGTGGGTTTCCTCCCACAGTCCAAAAACATATTGGCAGGTTAATGTGGTAGTGAATTTAAACTGTAAGATCCAAACTACACTGGTACATTAATGTGAATTTAGGCTGTAAGCTTCACAGGGCAGAGTCAGATGTGGATGATTACCCATTCTCTGTGCTGCAAAATTGTTGGTTGATATTGTAAAGGTTAATAAAATCTATCATGAATCTTTCTATTGTAGTGTTTCATAGAGCCTGTAGGTGTCCCTGTTGCTACTGTTACCCATGAAGAGGTTTAGCCAGGGATGCAGACAGTAACATACTAAAATGAAGTAGAAGAAAACAATACAATCAAAAATAAAATGTTTTCTAATGAACAGTTGTAGTACACGTAGATTATATTTCATGGTTGACATATAAATTCATCTTATCCACTGACCTCCAATGTCTTTGATCACTCCACCTCTACATACTATGTAAGGGGCTTGTAATGTCTGTACTGTACTCTGGTTGCGCTAGCCCACCCTGTCCAGCTCTCCAAGCATAGAGAGGCGGAACAGGCAGATACGTCATTTTGCTGCACAGTACATAAAATTGCGTTTTGGGCTTAAGAGTTGGACTCGCATCCATCTTTACATCAGCACCAGTGTGTTGGGTAAAACACTTGGAAATTAATACACCCTCTAAATGCATTTTAACATGTTTTCCATGTGCTTTACATTTGTTGCGTTCGTAACTATCGCGCCTACTAAAGATTGTTCGATGCAATCGCTGTGGTTCCAGAGCACAAAGGTTTATATTGGCAAAATATATTACAAGGCAAAGTTTGCTATGCATACGCTTGCGTCTGTTAGAACTAACACAAGCTTCTATCAGAACATTCTGGTTTCTAAAGCCAGAGGTGAACAATTTATACATAGTACTATTGAAAAAAGCAGTGACATCACAAAGATACACAGAGTATTGAGGTTCACATTCATAGGTCGATGGGTCATGACCTCCCATTGGTTGTCTTCTCTAGTCATTGTTCCTTGAGATAGCCAGGTGTCCTTCCTCAGGGTTCCGCCGCTACACCTGTATAATCTGTTTTTTTATGATCTCTATGAACTGGCTATTTGGTGCATGAAAAAGTAATATTATTTATAACTAGCGTTTGCACCTTGCATTTCGGTACCTAAATAATACCGGAAACGTTCTCATGCAATTGGGAACAGATTTGATACCAAACTTGATGTAATTTGTAAGTTGGAAACATTTAGCCTCTTCACCACTTTATATTTTATATGAAACAAAAGACAAACATCACATTTATTTACATGTTGTTACGATAATAATTTGCGCATTTTTCGCATCGATACTGATTGTAGTGTACAGAAATTAATAATTACCGCCTTCGTCCAATTATGTAACTTTAACACATGATTGTGATTTTACCAATACAAATAATGTTACTGGTATCACGGACACATGAGACACAGAATGTGTCGCATCTGAAAAAAACGCAAAGCTGAAGTTTTAGAACGCAATGTGGAAACAAGCCATGAATAAACCAACCTATATGGTTTCAGGACATTTCTGAACAACAGAAGGTGAAAAATGTAGTGAAAAAGCGCTTTTATGATGTGACACGTCTACTTATACAATTGCCCTAAATGAGATAAGGGGGTAAGGAGATCACACAGAGCATGTTATTTGCTTTGCAGAAGGGCGCACAGCCATTTTCTCCTTGCAAAAGGCATTGAATTCTCAATAAAAACATTTAAACATCAAAAAAAAATTAACGACAGTCTTGATGTTCCTTCACTTTCATTCTTAATTTAAGACAACAATAGAAGCTAAACCAAGCAGTAACACCTGGAGCAGATTCCTTATACAGCGTTGTTTCCAAAGACCATGAAGTGGGGCGTGGACATTGAAATAAATTGGGAAGATAAGTACGTAGAGACAAATAATGAGAGTTTGTGATTCATAAAATGATCCCTGGTGATGGGCAATGGATAGAAGGATTCTTAGGGGTATATTTACTAAACGGCGGGTTTGAAAAGGTGGAGATATTGCCTATAGCAACCAATCATATTCTAGCTATCATTTATTTAGTGCATGCTACAATCAGAGCAGTTGGGCAGGACTCTCTCCCTAACTCTCTCTGCCGAACGGACCTGCACATAGTGTGCAGCCGCCGGCAGCAAGCCCCTGCTAGGGGGGGGGGCGATCTCCCCGATCGCTCCCCCCTGGATCCGCCACTGCATGATAGAAAAGAATCTCTCCATGTGTCCAATTCACTCAAATTCCAGTAACGCCCTTCTTGCCTTATTATTGGCTCAGTAGTTAAGATTTCTGGATCTAAAGAGGGTTTCTTTACATTAACCATAGCTGCTCATGACATTGATTTGAGGCTCAACAGCATTGGGTGCAGTAAGCAAAAAAAAAAATGCATCTCCATCAGAGCAGCTCTATATCGATGTAGGAATGTATATATATAGTTCAGGTACTTGTGTAAAAAATTCTAATTATTTCATTGCAAAGTTTAATCGCAATTGTAAGGAATCCTACTGCTTGGACCACCCACCAAGCAGCAGGATTCAGCCATACACATGACAATCATTTTAACAAGTGCTAATAAAACTCCTCTTTTAATTGTCTTTCTTGCCCTTGATCATTTTCACATCTTCAGGAGTACTTTAAACGAGATAACGCGTGGCTGTCATCACACTCAAAGCGCACTCTCTCAAATTAGCTCCCGGTTTCAACAGGCCCTATGAGATTTTGAAACAAATTATTCCTGTCTCTCTTCAAATTAAGCTGCCTCCGATTATTAAATGTATTCCATGTTTCTCATCTGAAAACATTAATTTGCTAGATTGTAAGATGTCACATAGGAAATTGTTTTACTTTGCTGATTAGAAAGGATGTGGTTCTGAAGAGAAGTCTAAAGGGTAAATTTATCAAGCTGCGGGTTTGAAAAAGTGGAGATGTTGCCTATGGCAACCAATCAGATTTTAGTTATTTATTTAGTACATTCTACAAAATGACAGCTAGAATCTGATTGGTTGCTATAGACAACATCTCCACTGTTTCAAACCCGCAGTTTGATAAATTTTCCTTTAAGTCTTTCATGTACATTATCCCCTTATTAAGAAGCTCCAAATTCGTTATTTAATAAAACCGGGTAAATGGTGCCCCGGGGTCAATAATAGGAGTGTGTGTACTGTAACATTTAGGTGCACCATTGTTATTCTTCAGTATGCACAAGGTTTAGAAGGACGGCTCAGTGCATACTCCAATGCCTAAGCAACAGTATAATTACTTTATATATAATATACTTTCTTGCTGTAGCTCAACTTATTCTATCTCTACTGTAACTGATCTGGCTTTGTGTTTGATCATTCTGTTCTGCTCATGACCTTGACTTGTTGAGACCTCCAGCCTGTCTGAAATCACATCTCTGCCTTGTGTCTCCAGTCTCCAGATCTGCATGACATCAGCACCGGGCTAGGTCGGTGAACCTGGGGGCTGCAAACCCTGGATGCCTCACCTTGGTGTTCATCACATCCTCTCTTGTGAAGACCAATGACCTATTCTGGCTGAGTTGAGCCATAGATAATAGCAGCACAGAGGGTCCACAACCTCCCCCCACAATCTGGGACATCATTGTTTTGGGATGGAGCAGGTCATGGAGAGTAATTTTAGAGGCAGAGTTTGGAGGGGATGAGAGCCCTTTAAAATGTTGCTATGGTGCCCAGTTCTCCTGTAAACTATAACAGTCTACAGAAGGACTCACTGTACCCTGCTCTGTTCTCAGGTCCCCATGACCCTTGGATGAATCACTGTTTCTCTCTTTGTTCTTTAGATTTTAAATTCCATTGTGCATTAGTACTCAACGCATTAGAGAGTTGGTGAGGAATAGCTACAGATTCTCCAAGGACAAACCATTCACACAATACAATAGCACACGGTGACATCACTAGCAAAGAAGTGGTTACATGTATTCTCTAATTGATTTGGAATCCAGAACATAGTGTTCTGGCAGCATTTAGCAAATGTGGCCCTTGGCATCTTTATCACATCATGTTCTTTGTAGTGGATTTGTATAGCGCAGAGAAGGACCTTGGGGTGTGACGAATGCACAGCGCTAATGCTGATTCCAACAGTGGAGGAGGAAGAGGCAGAGAGATGGAGACAATGGAGGAAGGGATAAGCCGAGAGGAGGGTGAGGAAAGGTCAGGGGGACCGAGATGGTGAGATATCTGTGCAGGTGATGGTGCAGGATGAGTCAGTCTCAGATAATAACATAATCTGTCCTCGTTACTGGAGCTGAAATTGGCTGTCTCGTCCTCCGCAATTACACTGTCACTTTGTCACCCTGCAGTGGCAAGGACAAGATTAATAGTGACCTTAGGCTCTCATTACACAGCTGCAACAATTTAATGTGGTGCTGCCAGTGTACACAGTACTGGCCCTTAATAATTGTTAACATGTGGGTATGAATAGCCACACATATATGTGTCAAATACTAAGAGCCTCAGTGTTTAATCCCTTAACTTCAAAAATTGGCAGTATATCAGATTGTGTTTAAGGTCTGTCTAAATGTGGACACAGCTGAGACTGTAGGCTGACACCTTAATACCCATCACAAGGAGAGATTTATGCTTACCTTACTGGGAACATCTAATGTAGATGCCTGTTATGAGATATATTAAATATACACCAGATTTATTAGTTTTGTTTGTATTTTTTTTTTTTTACTTTTGCTCAGTAAAATATATGACAGTAAGTGATTGATAAAGATATTCAAGAGCTAGCACTTAATTTTGTTGGAATTGGATTTTTTTTTTTTTATAAAGGGTAGTTTATATTACACAGGAAAACTTTCTCTTGTGATAATGACATTTGTTAATATGATTTGGAGCTTATATTTATTTTTGTTTCAGAGGGAAACAGAAATAGAGGACAGCGCCATGTATTATTATTTATGTGCTTTTTTATTTAAGGCACCAACCTATTACCAGAGAAAAAACAAGTTCGTGCTCGGTATATCAGCATCATCATCATCATCATCACCATTTATTTATATAGCGCCACTAATCCCGCAGCGCTGTACAGAGAACTCACTCACATCGGTCCCTGCCCCATTGGGGTTTACGGTCTACATTCCCTAACACACACACACACATACACACAGACTAGGTTCAATTTGCTAGCAGCCAATTAACCTACCGGTATGTTTTTTTTGAGTGTGGGAGGAAACCGGAGCACCCGGAGGAAACCCACGCAAACACGGTGAGAACATACAAACTCCACACAGATAAGGCCATGGACAGGAATTTAACTCATGACCCCAGTGCTGTAAGGCAGAAGTGCTAACCACTTAGCCACCGTGCTGCCCCATATATCCCATATTATATATGGTACCAGCTGCATGGCAATAAGCCCGTGCTCGGTATATCCCATATTGTATATGGTACCAGCTGTGTGGCAATATAAATGCCCATATATGTACACAAAACAAAAAAGACAATCGTCAGTGCTTATCCTTAACACTGCATATCTGTGTATATCCTGCATCCCAGCATCAAGAGCACCTGCATATAATGAGGTGCCCTTGACGCTGGATGCAGGCTTAAATGTTTTGATCAAAATATGAACTAATACCTTATATTTTCATTTTGCTAGATAGACACAGATATGCAGTGTTAAGGATAAGTACCAACTTATTACTTCCCTAAAAAGATCACCTTGACTAATGGCGAACAAAAAATATTTTTTTCTTTTTTCTTAATGTGATGTGAACCCCATTACATTTAGTAATAAAGGCCATATCTGTAAATCGTTCCTTAGCACATAGCCTATCGAATTTAACAGACAAAAGTATAGACCTATCCATAGTCCTTACCTCCCTATATGTTTTTAGGGGATGATCCTTGGGATAACCCCTTTCTTTAAAGGAAACAATCATTTCCTCTGCGTGTTGCTCAAACATAATATGGGAAAGGTAGTTGTGCCTCAGGCACCTTAGTTGGCCTTTGGGTATGTTCTTCTTCAAAGCTTTGCAATGGGCACTAGTATAATAAAGAACATTATTGGTATTAAATGTTTTCTTAAAAGTGGAAGTCTCAATCTTGGAGCCCTGGGCCATTAGCATCATATCTAAGAAATCTATGGAGGTCCAATTAAAAGTGTGAGTAATTTAAAATTCTAAGTGTTATTATTAAGTTATGAAACAAATTCAATTGCTTAGTGCTCATTACCCTTCCAGATAATAAAAAGGTCATCAATATAACGGCCATAGAGGACCAGGTTCGACCCAAATTCCCCCCCCCCCCCCAATTTACCCCCCTCCCCCAGATAAGCTCAGATTAGAACACACCCACATAAAGGTTGGCATTACTCAGGGCAAACCGGCTCCCCATGGTTGTCCCCATCACTCCAAATAGTGTGAACCCTCAAAAAGAAAATAATTATGTGTTCAAATAAATGTAATGGCATCAGTGATAAACCCCTGGGGGTAAATGTATGATACTCCGGTTTCTTCAACTCCCTCGGTTTGCCTATGATACCTTATTCACTGCTTGAAGACTCTGCCTGATTACCCGCTGTATCCTGGCAACAACAGATAAGAGCTTACACTCTAATCCGTTCCCTGACTGTCCTGTGTTGAACCCAGCATCTCTGTCACAACGCTCTGCCTGCAACCAAGCAGTCCTGATCCATAGTAAGCGATTAGCCCACAGCAAAGAGGTGCTGCAGCAGTTATACCAGCTTGTGTCACGAAGAAGATTGCGGCACCTGCGGGTATTGGCACTGCTACACTTGGAGGCGCGGAGTCTAACACGCCGCCAGTCTTCACCAGGGACCCCCGCAAGGAAGTTTGGACTTCGCGGCAAACGACGTGCAGGTCGCGGCCCGCCCAGGGAGCTACCTGTGAGATGGTGGAGGTAATCGTGGTCGTACAAGCTGAAGTCTGGAACCGTGCGGGCAGATAAGGTACAAAATCAGGAGGCAGAGAATGGTCAACAAGCCAAAGGTCAATCCGGAGAGTAATATGCAGGACCAAGGGAGAATCCAAAGCAGAGTCAGGGGAGAGCCGGGTCGGTACACTGGAATTCAGACTGATATATATATATATATAATATATAGAAACGCTGGAGGCTAGGATACTAAGAAACTAGTTGCTCTGGCACCCTAATGGTGTCAGAGCAGGAAATAAATACCCAGGAGTCAGTTCTCATTGGTGGGCAGTGGGTCGTCGGTCAGACGCGCTGACTGCCGACATGTAGCTGAGAAGCGCATCCCGATGCTAGGCAACGGGCACGCATGCGCAGTGGCTGGCCGGAAGGAACTTCCCCGTTGCCTAGCAACGGGGCGCTCCGAGAGAAGAAGACGACTGTCCCCGACGAGCGGGGCGCGGGGACGGCGTCTGATAGCCTGGTGGTGGCAGCACTATTCTCTTACAACCATTGCGCAGTTGGCATTTGCGAATCAACGAGTGTCTGGTGCAAAGTTACACCAGTAGGAGTGGTCAGTAACAGTCGGTTACTGACAGTGAGAAAGAAACACAGATAATCTGCGTAAGATTCTCCCCCAGGACCAGGTAGCAAAGTAAATCCATCTTATTTTTACATAATCAATTAATTTATCCCTTCTTATCTAATTAACTGTCTAATATACTTATCTATTTATATCTAACACTCCCCTTGTCTGCCCACTAGAATTCTACATTTTCCCCTATCTCACCAATTTCCGCTCTCACACTCCTTCTACACATACCAACCAACTCTACTCGACCCCCTCCTACCCTCTCTCCTTATTTACTGCCTAAATAGTTACCTCATATTCTCTCCCCAAACATCATACCTTACCTCTAACAATTCGGTTTTACCATTATATCCTCCTATTATATCCAATTCTATCCACACCTTACCTACTAATCATGTCTATCTGATCTGTCCCTATATTTCCCACTATATTCCTGCTCCCTACACTATCATCCTTTCAGTCACTCCCTATTGTATACCCCATAAACCTATTCCCTACCATGTACGTTAACTGTCTGAACTGTATTCTATACTCACGTTTTCACCCAACTTACCATTAGCTCAGTAAACAAAAAACAACCATTTCTACCAACTACACCCTACGAACAACAGCCGAGACAATACACACAGCAACCCACTTCAGACTGTGCTCCACAGCTACATGCAGAGAAGTATAATTTTTTTCTACTTGGTGGAGGAACGCACACACACCACAGCTTACATCAGCCAAGCTCAATAGTACACTCATAATGTAGAGAAAGAACAAGAAATTATTTTGAACCAAGAACTTGGTATATCAAGAAGATATAGTGATATTAACAGAATGCATAAAGGTGCATCTGAGCGAAACAGAGAGCGCACTTGGTAAAGTAGCCCATCAAGCTTTGATGTTTAGAGAAAACCACTATTTAATTGAATCCTGACAAATGGGACTTATGGAATGTTGGATCATTTGACTGTAAAGCATAGAGAATGTGATTCTATTCTATTCAAAAGTGCCTTAAGGAAAACAATAAATATTTTAACTTATTACAGACACACACTGAATGGGTAAAATAGAGAGATAGTGAGATACAGATGTTGAAAGAGACTCTTCTAGCGGTTCAAAAAGAAATGGTCTTCAGTGATTTTGCGTTTCAGGAAAATACTGTACAAAAGAAGCAACAGAAGTTTGAACAAGTTATCCAGTGCCGAGAAATCTATTTCTACCAATGATGCAGACGGAAACATGCACAAGTGTTTGAGAACCTCTGGAGCGCACTGCACCGGTGACAGAAAGCGAAGAGGCGGTCAGCCAGTCGTTGAAGAGTGAGCGTAAGGAGCTAGCCAATGATGTGATGGCTTTTCTACTGCTCAAGAAGATGGTCAATAAGTTTACTATGGAGGTAAAAGAGGGGTCTCCTAGCGTTTCCATGCCAAGTGACTACAGTGACCTTGGCAGTGCAGGGAATGTGTATTGTTATGGAATACGTCACTACAGATAATGTGGGCAGAGGGCTTGCTGCCCACTTTAATGTAGAATAAATTGTAGGAAACTGTACTTGACAACAGTGCACGGTTTCAGTATTCAGTCCCCATTAAAGTTGCCAGACAACGTATTTTTTTTATACATGTGAATTTAAATTAAAGCAATAAACCTCGTTAATTAGTAACTATAAATCTGTTTTATGATGCACAGTTCTAGGACATTGCCATCTTTGTATCTGTCAGTGTGTAATTGCGTTTGAATGGTTTTCTAGTAAGAAAAAAAAATTACACTGCCTGGAAAAGCAAATAATGAGGTTAAAAATATCCCTAATTTTTGGGCGAATTACGCGTCTCTCCCACGCATACAATGTCTTGTCAAGGGACCCCTGTACTTAAGATTGGGGGAGACTGCAACCCACGCCACCAGTTTTGCATCTGAGACAAATGGCAGCCACCATCTGTACTGTCATATGCTGTGTTTACACACAGCGAAAGGCTGCTCTGCTGTCAGTCCTTCTCTGTTGAAGCCTAACCTTTTGCCATTCCTTCATGCCAGGCTGATCTTTTGTCATCAACACAGAGCTTTCTGAAAACCTTTGCAGGTCGTCTCTTTAAATTGTGCAAACCTTTACAAAATGTCACAGGGATCATAGAACACAAAGAAATATCACAAAATGAAAAGTATCACAACACCTTCCCCGTTCTCTGTCTCATTCGCTCTCAAACCTCCGCGGGTAATCCCCCTTATTTACCCAACTTTCTTTTGATGTGTGTTAACTGCGCAAACCAGCTATGACCTTATTCCAGGAGATGAGCTGAACGCTTGTATAGTTGCTAAAGGATCTAAATGTGCATTGTCACAAATGCACTGGGAATGTAATGGTTAACTTTGCTTTACCATGGCAACTAGCCGCCCCCCCCCCTTCCTCCCTATCCATCTCTTGAGCATTGCAATGTACATCACAGGGAGTAGAATTTAATGAATTACATAGTACACACAGAAGATCCCCTCCTGTGATTTCTCTCGCTAAACAGATAATCTTGCCATCACGGAGGGGCACGGCACATTACCCTGGTAAAATTCCAACACAGGTGCCACTGACAGTGAGATTCAATTCAAAAATATATTGTATACCAAGATTACAATATCATCAACTCTGATCATACTCGAGGGTCCTTTTTAAAACCTATATAATATATGTATGAGCTGCAATAAAATGCCATTTTAAAAAAAGTATTCTAAAAAGAGAAATCCCTATTATTTTCTGTGTATTTTTTTAACATAAGTCACTGTAGCAGGCTATAAAAAGAATGTTGGTATTCCTTTGTTGGACTACCATGGCAACCACAGTCACATGACACATGATGTACTGGGCAGAAAGGCTTTGGTATGCCTCTCTGAGCTCTGTCTCGTTCACCTTATCCACCTTCAGCCATTAAATGACATGCCGAGAGTTATTAGCCTGCCAACCAGAGAGCATTTTAAAGGGACATAATGATTGTACGAGGATGTTTTGATATATGCATAAATGATACTTAACTGGCACTTTAAAGAAAAAAATGTTGTATGTTGGATTGTTGCTTCAAAATGTTATATTAAATAATTTTAACAGTCTTACAATACATTTTCTACAAGTTATCTCTTACTATTAAATACATATATTTCCAGTTAAGCACGATACATACTGTTACAATTAGAGACTGTTTTCTCTCTAACTTAAACTTCACTTGTTGCTTATTCATACCATATGAACCATATGTTCTCTCTGGATCTTTCCTTCTCTGTCACACTACCTCACACCACACTTCCTCTCTGTTTAGGTAGCCTGTAGGTCACTAATCTTTTACCATGTTATCTCACTCTAAGGGGTTTATGCATCAACCTTTTTTGATGTTTAAAAAATGCGGAAACTACACAGAAATCTCCTCCGTTTAGGCAAATACCATTCAGCATCGCAGTCCCTATAGATTACTGTGGGGACTGCGATGTTCTGCAATGCCTGAAGCTTTTGTAAGCTTTGCATTGTGGAGACAGTTAACGCCATCTCAGGACGGTGTTATTTGTCATTTCCTATGGGATTCTGCTGAAGCCTCTCTGGCTTGGCAGAATCCGATACAGCGTATGCGCACAGCACTTTCTCCTATCACGCTGCCGGTAAATAGGAAAACAGATCGCAGGAGAGGGGTCACTTCGCTGGGGCTCCCAGAGTAGCCCCGGCATGGTGCATCTTAGCGGTGCATAAATATACATTGCTGCGGTTTGCAGCGATGCATATTTAGGAGCTCCGCGTTTTATTGATGCATAGACCCCTAAGTCTAAAAGTATTTTCTATGTTGAATTCAAACATTGTTTAAGGCTGGGTACACACTACAGGGCCAATCACACCATAAGTGACCGTTTGGCCCGATATCGCATTAGTGTGTACGCTCCAATGATAACCAATTATCGTTCCAAAGAATATTGTATCGCATCATTTGATTTTGAAACCAAACTAAAAATCTCTTTCAACGATGGAACTGTGTCGTTCCAATTCTGCAGGTCTCACGACCGGCAGTGTCCATAGATCTCTGTGGAGTGTGCAGAGTCACAATCTTTTCAGCCGGTGTTATGTAGATGAAGAGCACAGATCTGACCGTAAGTCCTGTAAATCATGTTTAGTGTGTACATAGGAATCGTCATGCTGATCGGGACTTTTTTTTTTTCAGTCATTGATAAAATCGTTAACTATTTCGCATCGGGAGAAATTTTCTGTACTGTGTACCCAGCCTTAGTAAATGTGGTTTAAAATAGGAAGCTCAAAGGTTGGATCAAACCTTACATGATCATCACTTTGCTCTACAGACTATTTCTTGTTACTCATCACAAACTATTACATTTTCTGGAGGCTTTGGCTCAGATACGGGAGGTTTCTGTCCTCCCTGAGCTCTCCTTAGAACACCTGCGCTACGGTTTGGCAGGTGTTCCGCCCCAGTCATTAAGTGACTTCAAAGTGGAAAATCAGATTGTGTGTATGTCTATCATCATCATCAGCTATTTATATAGTGCAACGAATTCCGCAGCGCCTATGAGGCACAGGTCTTATGCAGATGGTAAAGTAGAGTACTTTGTTATTTGCTTTGAATATGTTATTATTCTGTAATATTATTAATTTATATTAACCTTCCCAGGACAGTATAATTAAATAAACTTTACTGAAAAAAAAAAAATACTGTATAAAT
The DNA here is from genome assembly GCF_038048845.1 of Mixophyes fleayi. Taxonomy (NCBI): domain Eukaryota; kingdom Metazoa; phylum Chordata; class Amphibia; order Anura; family Limnodynastidae; genus Mixophyes; species Mixophyes fleayi. The sequence continues at coordinate 26,320,088 of NC_134408.1, read as the reverse complement.
GTGTTATCTATCGTAACGCATATTCTTAAAGAGGGCGAAACTTTAAAACTATGGGTGATAGAAAGATTGTAAGACTATTTTTGAATTGGCGTTGAAAATACATATATAATACCACCTGAGGTTTACCAGAGTTATCTTTAGTCTCATTCTTCTGCTTTGTATATGTAGATGTCCCTTTGTTTCACCTCTCCCCATTAGGCTCTATGGGCCTCACACAGAGTTGGAAGTACATCTATTCTATTAATGTAAAATAAGCACATGTGCCCCAAAATCCATATGCGTCCGTCCGTGCACCTTACACTTGGAACGCTTTACAAAGAAAGCAGTGCAGATTGTCATCATCAATATAACCCTTTGCACTGCAAACATTTTTTAAATAAATAGATTTTTATATTTTTAAAATAAGGTTACCACCCTCCCCCCTCATTGAACTAAGCACCAGTGCTTATAGCCTAGACTGTTTACCACTAATGTGGAGGGGGGGCAGAGCGTGGGGACCCCCGCAAAAGCCGAAATCAGCACCAGCCTACAGCAGGCTGGGCTGATCCCACTATTGCAGGAAAACCAGCAGCGTTGGGCCCCCCTGTCATAATGGGACATAGCCCCAGCCTGTTCAGTAGTATTATCTTGCAGCCATTGGTATGCTGGCATTTGTTGTACTAAAACTACTAGCAGATCCAAAGCTGTGTACGGCTGCCAGGGTTTGCTGGATGCAGTAGTTCCACACATAAAAATGCTATTTTTAGACTTTAAAACCTCCCCTTTTTAGCGGTAACCAGCATAAGCTGATGCTCAGATCACTTTTTTTTATTTTTTCTTTCCTAACAGAAGAGAAAGCAATTCATTTAACAACCAGGACAAAAGGCACACACCATCAGAGCCGCCACAAGGTGGGTACAGGGAGTACAGAAGTATGGGGCCCAACAGCAGAGTGGGGCCCCACCAGCCCTTGGCCAAAACAAATTTATTAGGGGAAGGGGTCTCTGCAGTGAATTATGGGAGATAGCGGCACCATTTCTAGACAACAACTACTCCTGAGATGTGAGAGGTGGTGTGTCTGCCTCCACTCCAAATATGTCGGGCCCCACAGCTGCCGCCATTTGCCCCACTTCCAGCCAGGTGCCCGGCTCCTGGACAGAGAGCTGCGACAAGGCAATGAGGCTCCATGCAGTATAACTGACATCATGTAATTATCAACACCACACCGCTGACAATAGAGAGGAGACAGCAGGAAGACACAGAGAGGTAAGTAATCTACTGCAGCGGTGAGATGGAAGTGGGTGGGGGAAGGGGTGACTGTAGAGAATGGGGAGGAGGCAAATGGACAGAGAACAATTTAAAGATGAGAGTGGGGTGCCTGTTACGTTTGTACTATACCCTGCAAATTCTGGTGGCAGCCCTGCTCACCATATACCATTTTATGTACACATTATTTTCAGCGCACTAAATATCTGTAGAAATTGCATTATAAATATGAAGCTGGGTATTTAAATTCCCAGTCATTACATTGTAACCATGTTTAGTAAACCAGCTATGACGGAGATAGTAGATCCCCAATGCCGCACATGATATCCTCTGATGCAAAGTGTCCACGTTAATAATTTTGATATGTCGGCATCTCTGCACTTAGTCTGTCTTATTATAGGACTTTCCCTGGGATTGATAATGAAAGCGGCCTTGCTTACTCACTGAGCATATTGCACAACATGTTGGTCTGTGATATCCTGAATTGCCCTCTAATACACAGATGGAGCTCAGTGTACTGTTTATCTCAGTAAAATCAAGTAACAGTCGCAGGGGTCTCTAATTTCACCGTTGCTTAATTGTAATAGAATGCAAGGGGCGGACTATTGTTGCGCTATCTGCACCCACCATACTTTGGGGTTGTCGGATTGTGCCATTTGTCTCATTGAAATATGGTACAAATGTACCATTTTGAGCCTCAATATACAACTTTGTGGTTGCAGTTGAGTAGGACGTATTTCTCACGTTGACCTGGAAGCTGTACACACTGCTGCCTTATAAAACTTATCGTCGTCCGTGTATGTGTCAAACCTTCTGACATCTCCTCATTACGGGCCCAATTCAAGTCCAAACGCAACGTGCATGCAAAAAAACAAGTTGAGTACAGTTCTGACTCCAATTCAAATCCAAGTGGATCTCAAGATTCCATTTGAATCTAGGTGTAAGTACACTATGCTTATTCTTCTTATTCTTCTGCCATATGGCTGTCCTGGAGTTACTGAAGCATTGGTACTTTGTGTTTATCGTTCTGTACTGTTTAACCCTGTATGGTCTACTGTTTGTACTATGTACGGCGCTGCGGAAACCTTGTTTCGCTCAACAAATAAATTATAATAATAATAATATGCTTGAGACAGTACATAGACAGAAAGGACAGAATGCAGTGTCAGCATAAGGGTATATACAATATAAGGTCACATCAGAACATGCCCAAAAAATTATATTTTAAAATAAAAGAACAATCTTTACAGCACGTGAGCTACGTTAGTGCGCCCCTTCTCTCCCCCGTTCCACCCGTAGGCAGTAGTAAGCGTCATTTGCGTTCTGACATTAATTGACAGCAATTGCGTGGGTGGTGTAAGGTCCGTTTCTGATCGTGGACAGGATGGACGTCTAAACATCTGAATATGAATCAGGACCTACACGTCACAAAACTCCCACAGCCTCTTAAGCATTAAATTGAAATCTGCAGGGTCTCAAATGTGATATTTTTTCATTAAAACATTAATTATCCTTTTAGAAACAAGTAAGTTCAGAAATGAAGTATGAGTCATACTCCGCATAAGGCTGAAAAAGGGAGGTCTCACTATAAATTGCATTTTTAGTTCACTTCAAAGTGACACAAAAGACCCTCCGCTCCTGAGGCTAATTCCTGTCTAATGGTACGAGTGGGCAGAGACGTGGTGTAATAATAACAGTACTGTGTCAGGAAGTGTATTCATTTTCCTTTCAAGGAATAGTTCTATTTTGGAGTGGATGGTTCTTTGATGTATTTCAGATTGTAAGCTCTTCAGGCCAGGAACCTTAATTCAGTTTATATATAATTTACATAATAGCTTTTATGTCTTTTTGATGGCTAATTGTCTTTTGTTTTATGCCTTATTCTAAGCATTTATGTGATTTGCTAATATTACATTAAAGCTGCTCCTGTCAGCAGGGCCCGCCCATTAAGTGATGACTCACAGGTTGCTGGAGCCTCCCTGTTATCTCCACCAATTCAGTGCTCTGTATAAGTACGTATGTACAGACATACTGACTCAGCACAAAATGCAATCTATTGCTCAGAGCAAAATCTTACTCTGAAAATTATGCCCAGAGGAAATCTACAGACTAGGACCGTCAATAAACCAGATATATAAATCCTGGGGGTATTCAGGGCTGGATTAAGGGAATGGAGGCCCCTGGGCTAAGGGGGCCCTCATTCCCCAGTGAGGCCCCCCCTGTGAGCCGCCCAACCCCCCCCCCTCCCCGTGAGACCTACCCCGTGAGACCCCAGGCGCTTACCTCTCTGTTCTCCGCTGTCACTGTAGTCCTTTCCCGGCGCTCAGTAAGCTCCTTACTGAGGAGATCTCATGAGAGTGACTCTCACAAGCTCTCCTCAGTAAGGAGCTTACTGAGCGCCGCAGAAGCACTAGAGTGACAGGCTCAGAAGCATTGATCGGGCCGGGGCGTCCCGTTGGCTATTCTGAAACTCAGCTGCGGCTGGTGACGTCACCGCCGCCGGTAATCATTGAGGTTCCCCTCTACTATTTAGGGATGAGTCTGGCACCATTAGGTTGCCAGAATATTAGGTCCCCTATGTTCCAGCGTTCCTGTGTTTCTTCAGCATCTTGTATTTGGCATGACTTCCTGGTTATCGATTTGACTTCTCCTAACTATTTGGGTTCTCCTTTTGGCTCAGTTCTCTCCTCCTGGTATTTGACCTCTTGTTTCCTGACCACTCTCCTTAACTACCCCTTTGAACTTCGAATCCCATACGACTTGAACTCAGATCATCTGAGTATTCTCATTCACCTGTTACTTCGCTGGTAGCTGTCTTGACCTGCACATCTTTCCATACCTCCTTAGGGGGGGCCTGGCGCGTTGTACTCCACGCCTCCAAGTTCAGCAGTGCCAATCCCAGCAAGTAGCTATATACCTATACCAAGTCCATGACAAATTTTTAGTCTTCCATGGTTTTATATTTAAATAATTTATTTGTACTATGTTTTGTTGCGGTGACAAAAATTGACCCTATTCTGTGTTTCTGTGTCTGTGTGTGTGTTAAGGAATTTAAACTGTAAGCCCCAATGGGGCAGGGACTGATGTGAGTGAGTTCTCTGTACAGCCCTGCGGAATTAGTGGCGCTATATAAATAAATAATGATGATGATGATAGTGCATGGGACCAGAGTCTTGTCTTCCCTGTCCATCTGCCCTAGTTTGTCCAGTACCCATAGAGTAACTCTTAGTGATGTAATCATGTGTTTTAACAGCAACCCCAATGCAGAACCAATACATTATAGTACATTTTAAATAGGCATGTTATAGTTAAAACATTAATAAAGCAAAGTTCATGCAAATGCAGGATACTACCAGATTGGATATGACCATCATGCAAGTATATTATTTTATTGAGTAATAAGTACCCCTTAAAATCCACTCCAAATACACAGGCATGCAGTTCCCCCTTCACGAGCAGAGCAGTGTGACGCAGGACAGACCTCCCAGTTATCCTTACTGAGCGGGACATTCACCCAACATCGGGATTGCCCCACTAGAATCAGGCCGCTGTCAGAAAACTTAGGCTAGGTACTGGCCATTTACTAACCACAAAATATGGTGGCATGCAAGACATACTTGTGCATTTCTGTCCATTTGCCCACTTCAAGCGTAATGTAAAAGATGCCCCCAGCTTGCCCTCATTCTGGACTTCCATCCCTGTACCCCTGTAAAACCACCAACATTATTCTTGTCAACGTCTGTGTTGTTTCTAGATGACTGCTCAGTTTAGCCTCATTTGTGTCTTAAAGCAATCATTAGAGTACAGGGATATTGTGACTTTATGACGTGTGTCACTTTAGTGTATTTGTTGTATTACATCGGTTGCTGAGTGCCTAGAGATACAGTTTCTCCTATTAATCACACCTGGAACATGTCCCATTCTAAATTCAGCCCAACACCTTATTTCCCCCAGCTCTGATAAAATGTAACAATCAAGTCCTTTCCCAGGGAGAAATATGCTACATAGACCCTCGGGACACAGAGAATGCAGCCCCCCAGTGCCCTCCCCACTCAATAAATTTCATTTAAATAATCAAGTCCTACAATATGAAGTATTGTTTTCACATGTGGACACATAACTTGGCAAATTGATGCATCTAGCCCGGACTTAGGAAGGATGTCTTGGTCTGCCCAGACCCCCCTGCAGACCAATTAATCTTTTATTATTATTACCATTTATTTATATAGTGCCACTAATTCCACAGCGCTGTACAGTGAACTCATTCACATCAGTCCCTACCCCATTGGGGCTTACAATCTAAATCCCCTAACACACACACACACACACACACACACACACACACACACACACACACTAGGGTCAATTTGTTAGCAGCCAATTAACCTACCAGTATGTTTTTGAAGTGTGGGAGGAAACCGGAGCACCTGGAGGAAACCCATGCAAACACAGGAGAACATACAGACTCCTCACATATAAGACCATGGTTGGGAATTGAACTCATGACCCCAGTGCTGTAAGGCAGAAGTGCTAACCACTTAGCCACCGTGCTGCCCCTAGTCTTTGAACATACTGACAGGACAACTCGTGGCATAAAATTGGGCACTTCTTTGAAAACAGACACACGTCCTTTGCACAATGGGAGGAGCCTAGTAATTTACCTTTCATGCCTTGTACCCTATTATAGGGCTGGACTAATCAGTATGGAGAAATTACTATAGGTCTGTGTGTCTGGCATTTTGTAAATTGTTGTGTATCTGGTAGATATTCTAGTATTAAAGTATTGAATGTGGCAGTATTTGTAACGTCCACAGCTAAACATGAGAATCCTACTCGTACCCAGCACATGTTCCAACATTCATCATATTTTGTTTCCAGTTTCCAAATGCAGCATAGCACAGTGCTAACTATCTTTATCATGTGAAAATGAGACATAAGGCATATTCAGAGAGTGCCGACAAAGGATGGAAGAATCTACTATTGGCAGTCAGGGAACTTGTTACAGGGATATAGGATATCTGTAGGTGATATCCTAGTTCAATTGATTGTGATAAGAAAACAATTTATGCAAGTCTCTACACCAGGCTTAAGTAACCTGTGACTTTTCCAGTTCAACTACAAATCCCTGCCTGCCTTGACAGAGAGCCAGACCCCACAGTATGACAGAACATCTCTTTGGGCAGCACGGTGGCTCAGTGGTTAGTATTTCTGCCTTACAGCGCTGGTCATGAGTTTGATTCCCAAACAGGTACTTATCGGTCTGGAGTTTGTATGTTCTCTCTGTGTTTGTGTGGGTTTCCTCCCACACTCCAAAAACCTACCAGTAGATTATTTGCCCGCTGACTAAATGAACCCTATGTCTGTGCTAGGGAATATAGACTGTAAGCTCCAATGGAGCAGAGACTAACGTGAATGACAGATATTCTCTGTACAGTGCTGCGGTATTGGTGGCTCTCTATAAATAAATAAATGATGATGATGATCTCACATAGGTTGCTTCTTCATGAATGCAAATGTAGAGCTGTGGATTGAGAGTGGAGAATGTGTATCATGTACTTGATGTAGACTACAGACTTCTCAAGTTATGTACACACCACATATTCAGAATAGATATTCTTGATTTGTAGTTTGGAAAACAGAACAGAGAGTGGAAACAGGAGCCAGATTGAAAACCAGCTTCTCGTCTTGGGGACCCATTGAGTAATATAAAATAGCCCTTCAATGTGCAGGTCATCGATCCAATGTGTTATAAGAAATGTGGACAGATGCTCCTTTTAATCCAGAATGATCATAAACAATTATTTTTGCAGGGTTATATTGTAACCGATATTCCTATTTATTATGCACATTGTATTGAGAAAAAAGAAGCAAAATGTTTAGGTACGGTGTAAAGTGTCATGTACTCTCACGAGTGATCTCTACACTGATGTATGTTAAAATCTTGCAGTTTCAATAATAAAAGAGATGATATTAGGTAGGTAGAGCTATATTTAATCCCACATATAAATCAACCTGGTCTACATTTTGAACAGCCTTTTTGGCAAGTTGTACATTAGGGTACCAGATTCTGTAAACATGGGATTGAGGTGCGTACAGAGGATATGAATTGGTCATCGGCCAGACATGTTTTAGAAGCTACAAGGGAGCCTATTTATCACAGGACAAAGAGTCCTACTGCCGTGAAACGGGTGTTTTTGTCTGCGATCGGGCTCATTATCACATTGTCCAGCACACTGTGGAGAAGTGCCCAGTAGACCAGCTGCCGCTGAAGAGGTCGAAGACAGAAGATGGAGGAAGATACTCACCGATTCGGCGTTCCAGCGGTGAGTATCCTTTTTCTTTCTTCCCAGGTCCCGGTGGCAGCGGGCAAGCGAGCCAATCGGGGCTAGCTTCCCGCTGCTGGTCAATCAGTGGCTGGACAGACGAACCAATCCTGGCAATCCGGTGGAGGAGAAGAACGAAGACGTCCGACTCCGGCAGAAGCAGCAGGGAGCCCTTGTAAGAGCTGTGAGCTACCCTGCCGCCCGAAGTCCCAGAAGAAGACGCCGGAGAAGTGAACATCGTCGAGGAGCCCTTGTAAGGGCTAAGAGCGCCCCCACAAAGAAGACTCTGGGAGCGACAAATGGCAGAAAAGGCACCGGCGGTTGGGGGGTCTGGAAGACCCGAAGACGGCAAGACAAGCTGAGTTTCCTGCGCGGAGCAGGTGAGTATTAAATACTCAATTAGGTTGGGCACAAGGCCCAGGGGCACGTTTCAGGCACTAGGCCTGTGGCACAGTTAGGGGTGGCCACGGTAGGAGTTTCTTGGGCACCAGGCCCCATAGTTAGGCTACAGGGGGCACAGGGCCCCATAGTTAGTTAGGAGTGGGCGCAAAGCCCTAGTTAGTTGGGTGGGCGCAAGACCCTAGGTAATGGGTTGGCGCAAGGCCCTAAGGAGTTGAGTGGGCGCAAGGCCCTAGGTAGTTGAGTGGGCAGTAGGGTACGAGACCCTAGAGTTCAGCAGGACCCGAGGCCCTTGTAGGATAGCAGGGCCCGAGACCTTTGGAGCAGCGTAGCAGGGCACGAGGCCCTTGGAGCAGCGTAGCAGGGCACGAGGCCCTTGGAGCAGCGTAGCAGGGCACGAGGCCCTTTGAGTGTAGAGGGGCAGAAGGCCTCTGGGTGAGGGGAGCAATATGCTCCTACGAGTGTGGCAGGATGGCTGCCCTGTAACGTAGCAGGACATTGGGTCCTTGCAGTTAGAGGGATATAAGATCCCTGATGGTTAGCGGGCAGTAGGCCCTTATAGTTGGTAGTGGGCGTTCGGCCCAGGTCTAGCAGGACGCTAGGTCCCAAGGTAGTGTAGGGGACACTCAGTCCCTTCATAGTTAAGAAGTAGAGCTCTGGAGTGGTTTACAGAACCCCTCCATCCGTCCGGAAGGGCACCTAAGTCCTGAGCCCCAGGACAGGGCGGGCTTAACAGCCGGGGCAAAGACCTGTGGGGTATAGCGTCTCAGGACGTGGGAGTGTTCCGTTTGAGAAGAGGTACGGTGTGTTCCATAGCGGTCCCTTGGGATTGAGTGAGTATCTGGAGTGTTGGGAAAGGGATTGTCTTTGTGCTGTCTCCCTTGTTTTATAGGTGCTGGTCATAAGACAATGTGCACAAAAGGGATAGAGGAAGTCACCATCGCAGACTCGCTTACGTGAGTATAGCCGCGGCGAGGGCTGTTAGCTCTGTGCACTCACCTTGTGGAGCTGTCCCTCCCGTACTTTCCCCTTACAGCAAAACATGTGCCCTGCACACAAAGACAGGGGCTTTTCTCCCCTGTGGCGTTTGGGCGCTCGGACATCCCCACCCCTCCCCCAGTGGACCTCTCACAACACCAAGGGGTTTCGCCAGTGAAGGCTTTCCCATGTAAGTATTGTCGCACTATCATTTTAATATTATGTTTTTTTTTTGGTTCAGCCTATTTTGATAAATTGCAATTTTATAGATTCACTATACGAATTAACTTTTTTCTTATTTGTGTGTGTTTTAAAGCTCATGGTTACTTTGGCAATATAAATGCATTTATCTCACTACACATAGGACCTTGGCAAATGAGGACTGAATGTCTTATTACCAATTACACTTAAGGCTCTATTGTCTTGAAGTTTATTTTATAACTTATATCTGTGTTATTGGTATGTCGCCCTGGTGACTTGTTAGTCTGTACTGATGTCATAAAGTTAACGCTGCATAGATGGTACAATGCTCTGGGTGCAGTGGCGAGAGCCACAAAACAACAGACAGTTGATCGTGGTGGTTTTGTTGAGCCTAATCTTCAGCAGTACTAGATGTAACACTATCCTATGAGAATAATGGTCTCGCCTCTCAAAAATCTAAAATAACAATGAACTTGTACCAGTGGAAACGTGATTTTATTTTAGCCTTGTACAGTATCCTTGATAGAGCATGACACATCTGCACGGTGGCTCAGTGGTTAGCACTTCTGCCTCTCAGCACTGGGGTCATGAGTTCAATTCCCGACCATGGCCTTATCTGTGTGGAGTTTGTATGTTCTCCCTGTGTTTGTGTGGGTTTCCTTCGGGTCTCCGGTTTTCTCCCACACTCCAAAAACATACTGGTAGGTTAATTGGCTGCTATCATAATTGACCCTAGTCTCTGTGTGTGTGTGTGTGTTAGGGAATTTAGACTGTAAGCTCCAATGGGGCAGGGACTGATGTGAATGAGTTCTCTGTACAGCGCTGCGGAATCAGTGGCGCTATATAAATAATGATGAAGTTACCCCTTGTTTTTTTGCAAACGTACATGGCACTGGAAGCCCACTAATAGTAATGTAATGTACTTATTTAGAGTTAAAAGAGTTACCCGGGGTCTTAAAGCAAGCATAAAAATACAAGAGTTCACACATCTACATTAAAGAGTGTTTACAATCAATGTTGTGATATACATGTGGAAAGGCTGCTCGGAGTTTATAATGGTACTAGGTAAAGGGAGACCTACAAACCATAAACAGCTGTATGTTTGTATAGATTCACTGAATCTACAGCAAATGACCTATGTGAACATATTTATTGCTTAGCCCCTCTTTTGGCAACACGTGCTGCGTCCAATCACTCAGCCGAAGCATTCTGTGCCTACCCCCTGCCTGGCTGGGCTGTGGAGGCGAACTTAACCCATTCCTTGGCCGTGGGAAGACAAGGTGTGGGCAGCACTTGTTATTCATCCTCCAAGCACACACTCTCACAGTGATATGAGCCACCTCATAATCTCCTAGTTCTCCGTTTATATGCTTGGCAGGGCCTTGCAGATCTTTTATCCACACACACAAAGCCTGCCATTCCTCCGTGTGCCCCTCAACAGCCAGGATAGGAACACAGTGTTCTTTCTTTCTGTCCCCTTGGTAACATTGTGAATAGATTGCTCCCCATATTAGAGAACCAAGGGACAATCTAGTCCAGCTTAGAATGAATCCTGACATTCCGTACCTCTCTGAATGATGCTCTCAAGATAATAATTACTTTTCTCTGAAGCTAGCTGGTAATGGCTGAAACGGTTACAGCTGACATAAAATCATTTCATGCTGCACTTACAGCACCGTGAATGACAGTACAGTTTGATTAGTACATGGGATCACTGAGCAGACACTTCAGTCCTTCTTCCAATAGGTCCATAGGTTGTTGTGACCTTTATGTTCTGAATGCATCATGACAAGTTTTGTGTTATGGCAGCATAATTCTCAGCCTTCCCTGCCAACCTGTGAGTCTCCAGCGGTTGTATGCCCAGCTGTAAGGTGCTCGCAGGGGGTGACTGGAGGCATCTGCCCCCTGGGCTAGTCCTATAGTGGGCAATATTATACTACAAAACTAGTACTTAGAATGGTACCGCAAGCCCTATAATTCCTATAACCTTGACATCTCAATATTAAACTCACTTGGGAAAATAACCGCAGAGCACTGTTATGATTCACATTTGTTTATAGAATGCTAAAATAAAATACACAATATTAGCTGCACAATTGTTGACCATCTAGGCGACTTTAATTTACTTTCCCACTATCTCGCTGTCTCGTCTCCCACGCCCTCTTCATCGCTACATCTCGGAGGTGGCCGCTGACAGCAGATTTTATGTCTTTCCATTTTAGTACAGATGATACAGTTACATTTAGAATGTTAGTGAGTTGATTGGTGTTGGAGTAGCAATGTCTCTAAAATCTGAAAGGTTTGCAGCCGCTGGGAATTGGTATCTAGGCTTTAAATATCGTACATTATTTTTCATCACTGAAGTTTGTGGACTTGGTGAATTTCTGTGTATGGCCTTGTGCTCGCGGAAAATAAAGAATTCACTTTCTCCTCTCTTCCATTTCTGACAGCTGACTAGTGAAGAGACAGAATCTCACGTAGAGAAATCTATGGAGAGACGTTGGTGCAGTGCCCACAATCGTTTTACTATTGCGGAAGAAGGAAAAGGGCTGGTGGGCAGTATTGCTGTATTTTTCCGTCTCTGCTCCGCCGTCCACGTTGCAGAGATGACCCTGTGCACTGCACCGATGTCTCTCCAGAGATCTATCTTCTCTATTTGAGCTTATTCAGGCCTACTCATCATTAGGTCTCCGATTTCAGTGATTATTATTATTTTTTATCACTGCTTATGATGTCAATAAAAAAATAGCTTTTCGCCAGAATTTATAAGAAAACATCAGCGAGACAGCTAAGAGACACACCCAGAGTGATGTTAACTTACCTCATACTTACCAACTCTCCCTGAATGTCAGGGAGACTCCCTGAAATAGGGGTGATCTCCCTCACTCCCTGAAGAGTCTGGCATTCTCCCTGATGCTGAGCCAGTACAAGACATGGTTGGCTTCACCATCTGTGGCATGATGACACAGTTCACAAATTGTGTCCTATGTCCATGTATTTGATGCCTATGGAGGTGGCCATTTTCATGGAGACCAAGACTTAATTAAAGAATGATAGATAAGACAACATGACTTCAGTAATGGAGACAGAAATGTAAAAGACACTTCAGTCTCTAGAGATTCATTAGCTGCTTTGCTTTAACGCATAGTTGCCTACTCTCCCGGAATGTCCGGGAGACTCCCGCATTTCTGGGACACCTCCTGGGAGAGCAGGGGGTGGGGCCAAAATGATGCCCACCTCCCCCGGGATCTCCCTGAAGCTAACGAGGAAAACTTGGCAAGTATGACTTACCTCTTCGCTGGGTAGGTCTCGCTTGCTTAGAGAGTATACTGATGCGGCTGCATACCTAAACAGTGTTTTCAATTGCACTTCTCTTAAGATTCGTGCTACTCAACTCGACTCGTGCATGTTAGGCCGCAGTTTTGCAGGCGTAATTTTACTGTTTCGTTCGGGTCACAAAGCTGCGGCCTACTACAAATGATGTGATTGTGCAGTTCTCGCAGGACATTGCAGTCCATATCTTCGTCAGTATACATGAGTGACTTGTGTTTACATATAATCCATATTATTCCCTCCCTAGCTCTTAACCACTATTATAGACACAGAGGAAAGAAAGTGAGAATTCCATACTCGTCTCTCTAAAAATATTAATGTCAGCAGTCTGTTATTATCAAATATTTTAGATGATCCCTAAAAATGAGTAATCCACAAAAACTCTGGAGCAAGTTGCGTATCTCTACCCACACGTACCAGGTTTTTATCCATTATTCATTCTGTGGGATGTTCTTTTTGTTGCTTTATTTTTATTTTTTTGGGTGTGTGGTTATCCCAATTTTGTACAGTAAAAGGGGAAAGTGATTTCATTGGTGTCTAGGCAAATTGGGGGCTATCCTAAATTGTCCAGACTTTGGAATTGAAAGTTCAGTAGTTCCTTGTAACCCTGGCTGTGTCCCCGTTGTCATTATGGTCGGTCACTGGACTATATTACCAGGTCCATCTTTAGCAGCAGCATTACACAATGACGTTTGTTGAAATAATCAAGTTTCCCGTTATAAATCCACATTCATCCCTATGGATTAGATTGTGGAGCTTCGGGAGATTTGATTGGCAATAAACTCTACAATTACACTTTACTTCAAGCAAGGACTATAACTTTCCACCTGTTGGGGATCAGTCTCTGGCTTAAGGACTAAAGTATTAAAGGTCTAGAGACCTCATTACTGTACAGAGCACGTCCTGAAAGCCTCTGAGATAAGGATAGGGCACATCTGAATATCTTTCTATAATAACTATCATTTATTTCTGTAATTTGTATGGCCATCAGGGCCAGGGCTGCTGCCATTTTAATATTTGTAATTATTTTTCCAATCCTTCCCTGATTTATTACACTATTTAAACTTTCGAGTTTCAGAGGTTAGGAAAAGTAATTTAACACCCCTAAGCTATAAGTAACAAAAGATCTACCGGTAATACTACATTGGTTTGTTATAGCTTTAGTCTCATTTCCTCACACACTGGTTTATTTTTATATTGCTGGATATAGGTAACACCTGTGTCAGGTATCAGCCCTATTACTCTATAACCTGCTCAATCTTTTATTTCAAATTCACTGTTTTGCTTTTTACAGTCTATTTCTATTTCCCAGCTTCATCCACTGTGCGGCTCCTACAAAGGCAGAGACCTGGAACCAAAACTATATTGTGCTTATTCACAAGTAGATAACTCATTACTGAACAAAAGGGCCAGATAGCATTAGGTAGTCTTTCCCATAGCACGGTGGCTAAGTGGTTAGCACTTCTGCCTCACAGCACTGGGGTCATGAGTTCAATTCCCGACCATGGCCTTATCTGTGAGGAGTTTGTATGTTCTCCTTGTTTTTGCGTGGGTTTCCTCCGGGTGCTCCAGTTTCCTCTCACTCTCCAAAAACATACTGGTAGGTTAATTGGCTGCTAACAAATTTACCCTAGTCTGTGTGTCTGTCTCTGTCTGTGTGTGTGTTAGGGAATTTAGACTGTAAGCTCCAATGGGGCAGGGACTGATGTGAGTGAGTTCTCTGTACAGAGCTGCGGAATTAGTGGCGCTATATAAATAATTAGCAATAATAGTCCAGTATCCATTATAGGTCCACCCTCTACCAGGCCCATAAACACATATTTTGATTCTAGGCCCACCTTGCTGCCTCCTCTCCTCCCCTGCATGACCGCAACCTCCATCATATCCCATCTGTACAACGGAAAAATGATTGTCTAGATTATTGCATTTTATGCTGACAGGCTAACACACTCGCACCCCCGTCTCTATCAAACGTGCAGACGCATACAGAATAACTGACAAACAACATTAACAAAAGACACTGAATAACAAAATATAATTAGGAACTTAAGACAAATCGGTAAACACCCAGAGCGCAACTAGAACTTGTCTGCACTTCCTGCTCAGAGAGAAAGAACAACCACATTACGGTCCCTTCTCAGAATTTGATTTTGGAGTGTTAGAATGTTGGCTCTCGTGCACAGAATTCTGGGGCTTCAATTGTCTTGAAGTGCTGGTGGTCACTCAGCAGGGAGCTACACGGGGCCCGGAACTGAGTCACTCTTTGGGGTCCTGCAGCAGCTGCATTTTTGCAGCTGAAACGCAAAAAAAGTGGCATGGCACCACTTCTTTATTTTGTCCATCATGCACATTTCAAGATGTGCGCCAACTTTACTCTGTCTCTATCACTGGCAAATCAGCATGCAACTAGTTGTGCAGGTTTGCAGTCTAAAGTTACATGCCATTCATTTCATAGGCTTCATTTGTGTCATGAAAGTGAGGGGACATCAGAACTATCCTTATTACATGTGTCCATCTTGTTGGATGGTCTTTATTATATTGTTCAAAGTGCATCTAAAAATAGTCATAGAGATAATACCTGATTTCCAGGACCTCAGGTGTGGTGACCACATGACAAGTAAACACCTCCCCTAAATATGCCTTCTCTGCCTCTTATTTCATTGAAATAATCTCACTCCACTAATCTCATTTTTGTGTGTGGTTGAACCCAGCGAGGAACACTCTAATCTGCCAAATTTCTCCAATCAAATAAAGCTGATGTTTAAAAAAAACTTTAATTACAGTACTGAGCAATAGATCCTCATTAAGCACAGACAGTTGAGTTTGTAATATATACATATATATATATATATATATATGTATATATATATATATATATATATATATATATATATATATAATTAAATAATTTTATTAAACTTATACTATTATTTTTTTTTACAAAATCTCCAGATAATCAAATACATGTAACCAATAAATCACTGACAAGACCTAAATACACGTAACCTTAAGGTTTCTATTCAATTCTGTCATCAGTGCACTGATCTATATAATGAACTCAACAGTATATTTCCCATCAGATCTAGCATTCATTTAGACAATGGGGTAAATTTATCAAGCTGCGGGTTTGAAAAAGTGGGGATGTTGCCTAAAGACAGCAATCAGATTCTAGCTGTCATTTTGTAGAATGTACTAAATAAATGATAACTAGAATCTGATTGGTTGCATTAGGCAACATCTCCACTTGTTCAAACCCGCAGTTTAGTAAATATACCCTCATGTCTCACGTAGTATCCAATCGTGAGAACATATAAGTGTGTCAGTTCGAGCCATTCAATGTGTCTAAATATAACAAGCTGTCAGAAAATCCACAAAGTCTCCTCATTTGCAGAAAGTTATATCCAGAACTGATCCAGCTGGAAAGATAATGGAGAATCCTGCATCAATAAAATGGAACAAACGGTCCCTTGGCAGAGGTAAACCTTGGTTCAGCGTGTAAATGGCAATATATGAAAATAGTCCCTATCGGGATATCAGCGGGAATTATGCCCCCTTCTGTGTCTCCAACTCTGGCTATAGACTTATTCACCTCAAAATTTAGTAAAGGATCCTGTTGTCCTGTAATTATAGCACACAATCTCTCGTTGGAGGTAAACCACAGTACATCATATATTAGGCAGTGTAAATAAACAGTTATTTGCTGACGGCATAACCACAGAAATCTGTGCTCCTTAAATGTCAGTTTACTAAACGATACAAATCATGATTTTTGCTTTCATTTTCATATCCCACATTATAAGTCAATGTTGTGGTTCATCAAAAGGTGATAGTCTACATATCATGGGAAGAACGGTGGCTAAGTGGTTAGCACTTCTGCCTCACAGCACTGGGGTCATGAGTTCAATTCCCGACCATGGCCTTATCTGTGTGGAGTTTGTATGTTCTTCCCGTGTTTGCGTGGGTTTCCTTCGGGTGCTCCGGTTTCCTCCCACACTCCAAAAACATACTGGTAGGTTAATTGGCTGCTAACAATTTGACCCTAGTCTGTGTGTGTCTGTGTGTGTGTGTTAGGGAATCAAGACTGTAAGCCCCAATGGGGCAGGGACTGATGTGAGTGAGTTCTCTGTACAGCGCTGCGGAATTAGTGGCGCTATATAAATAAATGGTGATGATGATGATGATATCATTGCAAAATATATGAGGCACGTCAAACAATATGCATTCCACCCTGGAACACATAAACCGGAAGTGGACAAAGAGGTTTTCACTATAACAACCAAACACAGTGATTCCTAGGTGAGTCACTGGGACACCAGCCAGGCAGGTGCATATTTTCCATGTACAAAGGAGGTGCAATAACGCACCTCCACTATCAAATGCACACTCCAGCGGAATGCGTTCCAGCTTGGAACACATTAACCCGGAAGTACAATGACACTCTACTGTATAACAAGTATTTTAGTTTCATATTTTCCTGGAAATTACGTTCTGCCTCGCTTTCAGATCCATTTTGGTGCATCGAAGTCATGTTTTGTATCTACTCGGAAGCCCAAATCTCGGATCTGTTGGATTTCTCTGAATCCAACCTGCTCATCTGTAATTGCTACTACTGGCAGGAACATTACTGAGCGCTGATACTTCTACTGAGCATATAGCTGGCAATTTGTACTGGTAAACATATTACTGGTCATATTACTAAGCTGTGCATATTTCTACTGCTGGAAATATTAATGGTAAATACGGTCCTGGGGTGTTAAATGTGGTAGCATCATACTTCTCAATATCACTGAATAAAGTACTGGGGCAAAACTGGCCATGCCTTTATCTGCCTGGACAAGCACCCAGTTCACAGTGGCCACACATGTCTGTTAGACCAGGTCACCTCTGCATTCCAGACTGACCCATGCAAAGTAGAACTGTGGCAAGGGAAGTAGTGGGATACCTCCCAATTGTCCTGATTTCTACAAGGCAGCCACAATTCTAGGGGACTGCGCTTACTGCCAGGGCTTTTGTCCTGATTGCCAGCACTGATGAGAGGTATGTCCACTGTGAGTGAGTGACAGGTGAGCGCTGCAAACATGCCACCCAACAGCACTAGCAATACAGAGATTTTTGGAGGGAGCAGGTGGTTGGAGGTAGCCTAGCACTTCAGAAGCACTAGACACGCCCACGAGGAACGTGGCATGCCATAATGTGATGTGGTCATGCTCCCACGTGGAGTCATCATGCACCTTATCCATGGGAGGTGTAAAGTGCCTTTTGGAAATCAAGCAATGACCCTTGATGTGAGGTGATGAAATAAGAGGTAATTTGCTGCTCTGCTGCAAAATGCTCTTAAGCCATTGTAGAGATTGTTGTGTTATTGTTCAGAAAAGATTGGAACAGCACATTCCAATCTCTGCTGAACAATAACGTAACATTAAATAAAGCTGAAAATCTCACCTTTATATTCTTTCCTTGTAAAAATGTCATTACAGTATTGTACCCATCAGACAATAGGCTTTTTGAGTGCTGCCCTTCACTATTTCTGAAAAAAACAATGTATATGTCCTTTTATTTGCACATTTTAATGCCTACCCCTCCCCTAAATGCTGCAAATTACCTCAGTCATATGACATCACAAAGAGAAAGAGTTTTGAGCTCAGTTGCACTTGATTGTAAGTGACTTCTACTATCTGTGGATTATTATAATTATTGATGATTTGTAAGGCACCACAGTGCTGGACACAGTGGTATCCAGTACATACATAGAACAGGGATATACATGGAAGACAATATAAATGCAGACATGACTGTAAACAGTAGGGTGGGTCCTGCTCATTGGAGAGCTTACACTGTAATTGGAAGAGGGCTCAGCTGAAATAGGAGGAGCAAATGTGGTCTCAGAGTGGAGATTGGGACAGCTGTGAAGGTGCATTAGTTTGAGTATGGGCGGGAGTAAGGTAAGCTGTTATAAAGAGATGGGTTTTCAGAGAGTGTTTCAAGATGTGTAGGCTGTAGGAAAGTCTGATCGGGTGTGGTAGGGAATTCCATAAATGGGGAGCAGCACAGGAGAAGTCTTGTAGGCGGGAGTGAGGGGTGGTTACCAGAAACACCCTGGGTGGTAATGAACTCATGGGCAGTGGCGGGCTGGCCCGGGGGGCAGCGACCCCCTGGGCCGCTGGGTTAGACGCCTATTAGGGCCGGGGGGTAGGCCGGCCGGCCGCGCCCCGTATGCAAAAAAATAGTTTCTCCCCCAGCAGCCGCATCTGATGTCATCAGATGCGGCCGCATCAGCGCAAAGGCGGCCGCATCACATGACAGGGGATGCGGCCGCGTCATCAATGACGCGGCCGCATTCCCTGTAATATGATGCGGCCGCCTGTGTGCCCCCTGGCCACGCCTCTCCCAGCCCGCACCTGCTCATGGGCCACCCTTCATCACGGTTACACCTCCACAACCAGTAGCCACATTCTTCCTAATCTGTGTTTCTGTAGCAGAACTAGAGAATGGGGTGACTGGTGCAAAACTACATTTTAGACTGACCTCTCCGCTCCGACCCAAAAAGTAGATTGAGAACACTAGCTTTTTTCCTGTTTATTTCACTCAGTGTTTCTTTGTCTCTCTGTCTCAGTGGAGCCCTGGAAGTTGCACACTGGGGCCACCTGTGCACATAGCCTACGGGGCACTGACCAATAGGAAGCCAGAAGCTCTCTATTTCTATTGGACTGTGCAATCACTCCCCTTAGATCCGCCTTATGGAATCATTTTAATTATTGGCTCAAATGTCACAAAAAGAACACTGGGTCACTCTAAGGGTGCAACTACCCGCACAATACACAAGGTTGACAAGCAATGCCTGGAGGAGATATGTCGTATTTATTATTTAACTGTTGGGAATTCAATAGAAAATATGTTAATAGTCTTCTATGGGAGGAGGAGGGGTTCACAAGCAGATGCAGATGACTGATTCAATCAATTAGTTATTAACCTTATGCAAGGGGGGATAAGTAATGATAGCAAAAACATAAAAGTAATATATCACCTATTAATTATTAGATGGTAATGTAACTGGTATGAATTATGCCTAAACTTGCTTCATTTGAAGTCACCACAGAGGTTATTATAGTATAATATTCGGCATGAAGGAGAAAAAGATTGTAACTAGCTATATTGAGAAAATAAGCCCAAAACTTGTTTAAATGCTACAGGCAAGGTTGTGGAGGCCTCTGATCTCATGCTCACTTGTTCCAACCTAAAATCCCACTCTGCACTTCCATAAGGGAGATGGGGCCAAAATCGTGGGCAGTAGCCCTGTGTCACGGGCGCTCACCCCATCGTCCTCTATTATAATCCGCCACTGACCTCCATGCTTTTTTTTCTATAGGTGCAAATATTCATCCTTTCTAAGGACACCGACTGTATATGGTTTTTGTGCACAGCTAATCGATCATAAGAGACACATATATGTGCGATACCTATTGTTTGGTTCCATTTACTTCATGCAATGGTTCATAGTATTAACTGCAACCACACTATGCATAAGAGCTTATTTCAGTGTGACCATGCCATATGTGTATTTCATGTCTGATCTTACAAAACTATAGACCAAATTTCTGACGGCTTCTGCGTGTGCAGTCCAAAATGCCTTGGTTTTGCATTGGAGCGCCTGGGTGCTCCTCAGTCAAGTGCGTGCCTACTAAAGTAGAAGAGAGGCAGAAAAATGTGAAGAGGTGCATAGTGCAAAAGGGTAATCATAAAACATGGGCTAAGTCTGTCTATAAGGAAAGCCCTCTGTCTTCTCAACTCCTCGCATCGACCCGAGCAAAGATTTCATCATCCGCAAATAGCGCCCCCTTGCTCCACAGACACATGCGCTACAATTTTTTACGCTGTGCCTCATACATTTTGCGGTTCAGAAAAGAGACCCTGGCCTATGTCAGACAATGTGCCTCCTTTCCCGTGTGCACTAGCCATGTACTTAACTGTTATGCCCATTCCTGTGTGAATCGGGAATGGAAGTGTTGGCCTCGGCCTGGTTTCTGCCTCCTTAGAGAATGTGGAACAAGTAATACATATAGAAAAGAAGGGGAATCTACAGAGGGAAAGAAATAAGTGCTTATGCATGGGGAAAAAGTCGTGTGAATGCACCTTTTCCACCTCTTTAATCCTATTTTTTTATTTAAATATGTGAGGGTGTAAAGGGAGTTGCATAAGAGTGCCTAGCCCACATTCAGAACTAGCCAAACGTTGCACTTTGCAGGCTCCACCACGGTGACGTACATACTCAATGCGTGTTGCATAAAATTGGGAATATTCACGGAAAAAGTAGTTGCAAGCGCTATTAGTGGTGCAGAGATCACACTTTCTTACATGACCTTTAATAAAGGCTATTTACTAACATTGCTGAAAACTGCATATCTGCAATACAACCGTATCCATCACTTGTTTTCATTGTCTAAGGCCGGATCAAATTGTGTATGGGCACCATAAGTCTGTGGCACTGCTGCAACCTCGTGCTTATAACTACACTTCCTTGTACCGATGTCCATTACTTCAAACCTTTCCACCCATACACTTGTATTCAGAACCTTTACCTTGCCTTTTGTTGGTGTATGTCTTCTATTCAGGTCGGTTACCATTAGGCTATCGCTCACTGCTGTGTGACCGCCAACACACCTGCTGAGAGGGGAACATTGGTGGCCTCTTCCTCTCTGAGCCAGAAGTGCAGAATGCTGGCTGTGGACCAGCAGATTAGTGGCAGAACTACCATAGGTGCAGCAGATGCATTGCACCGGGGCCCATGGAGATAAAAGGGCCCGTTGCACTGGGAACTAGCGAGCTGTGGGCCCCGATTCCCTCCTCCGCGCTTCCCTGCACCGGGGCCCACAGCTAGTTCCATCTCTGCAGCAGGTAGAGCACTAGGAGTCAAGCCCAGTGATGAGATACAGTGAGGGTGAGAGTGTGGTACTGGTGTAATGTGTGGGGTAAGGGATGGGAGGGACATTAGGTGGCATGTGGGGACAACTGGTACAAAACTCAACGTTAGGGGCTGGGATATTGGTATTGGGGGGAGGAGGACTGGTAGGCTAATGAACCTTGCACCGGCCCTGCTACTATTAATATTTTAAGCACTTTGGGGCAAGAAGTTATATGCTAATATTTTGCCATTTTTTCCCCCCAATAATGTAAGGGACTAATGGCTCTATT
This sequence comes from Mixophyes fleayi, assembly GCF_038048845.1. NCBI lineage: Eukaryota > Metazoa > Chordata > Amphibia > Anura > Limnodynastidae > Mixophyes > Mixophyes fleayi. The sequence continues at coordinate 26,298,420 of NC_134408.1, read as the reverse complement.
ACCAACATCATCATAATTGTGGCAATAAAAGCAGGGATTCCTGGGCCCCATGCCTAGCCACGTAAGGGGGCGGGGCTTCACCAGGTTGGTGGCTCGTCCCACAACACAGGCAGGCCAAGGCCCCAGTCCTTTGTACCTGTTCCTCCCCTTTCGGTATTTCGGTGCCCCTGCTCCCAAAAATGCAGCTATGGGACCCGGTTTTCTGTTCTGCCCCTGCCACGTTCATGGGTGAACTTTGCTGTCTAGACGGTGAGGCACCATATTAATAAACATATACAGTGTCGGACTGGGGCATGAAGGGCCCACCGGGAATGCAACACTAGGGGCCCACCAGAGGTGGTGTGGTCAGCCATCATAGAGGCGGGACCAGACACTAGAGGGGGAGTGGTCAGCCCACAAAGGACAGCTAGCACCTTAGTGTAGTATATAAAGAATGCAGTGTGTGTATAAAGAATACACAGTCTTGACCTGCCTCTTAGATTGGGCAGAACAGTCACCAAAAATCAGGATTGTCCCACTAGACCAGGTTTGGCTAACCTGTGGCACTCCAGGTGTTTTGAAACTACAAGTCCCAGCATGCTTTGCCAATATATAGCAGCTTATTGCTGGAAGGGTATGCTGGGACTTGTAGTTTCACAACACCTGGAGTACCACAGGTTAGCCAAGCCTACACTAGACTCAGAACATTTGACAGACTGTCCTACCTGTTGTTGTCACTTTTACCACCTGTGGCTGCTGGTTTCTTTAGTTGCGGCTTGTCTGCATCCTGGAATGTTGAGGGCCCTATTTGGAAAAAATAATTGGTACATTTAGAAACGCCAACCATCCCTGCCATTAAATCAACAGCACCCACATTTAATAATTAGGCCTCTCTCCAGCCTCAACATTAAAGTAATAGCACTCACATTTGATAAATAGATCTATTTCCGTCCAACCAACCCCAACATTAAATTAATAGTATTCCCATTTAATAAATAAACCTATTACCCTCCCTCCAAACGGCCCCAGCAATAAATCAATAGCATTTACGTTTAATACAGCCATTTCCCACTACCATTCCTAGCATTAAATAATTAATATTCACATTTAATAGATAGCCCCCCTCCCCACACTCAGCCCCCTCCCCACACTCAGCCCCACATTCAACTATAGACCCAAACCAACTCAGCATTTAGTGTTCTCTGTGCAGCTATAGTACTCTCAATTCACACTATATATACATATATATTCTTTATTGTTTCCCAGGAGTTGTGGTGTTTTTAACAGTGTATAGAACCAAAGCAGGGGAACTCTCTTGCTAAGCCTTGTGACAATACCGTTTGGCTAAACCATCTACAGAATTTTACAATGATAATGTTTCCGTGATGTATAAAACAAAAGTTTTTCATTAATTGTGTACACTGGTATTTTCACATCCAGGCAAACATCTGAATAATGAAAACTTAAGTTTATTTAACACAACGGAGCTATAGTACTTTTTATTGAAAGGTTAAACAATTATACCATAACAACTGAATACGTTATAATTATCAGTCTCTCTTTAGCCAACCCCTGGGCACAGTCCTGTGGTTACTAGCATTCTCCCCCTCTTACAGCCAGCAAGGCAGTCCTGCTCCAATGACAGCCTGTTTTTGGGGCACACGCTTATACAAGGCTCACAGGCAATGAGGAAAAAGATATCTGGTCCTTGCAGCCTCTGCATCTTGTTGGTACAGCATGAGTCGTAACCTCTTGCTAGTACTGGTTAACCTGGGTCCCCCTCCTGTGGAGGCTTCTGGGTACAGGTTGGGCACTCCCAATTCTGGCTCCTCGATTGGCAGGGAGTGAGGTGCTACGTATTACTTCTGGACCTCACATTGGTTGTTGCTCCACAAATTCTGAATGTAATAGACTCTCACAATAAATGTCAACAAAGGAGTCTAATCACTGCTGATTTTACTTAACCCTTTATAGCTTTTTCCTAAGATCCAGAGCATTGTACACACTTATGGTGAATGCTAGTCAGCTATGTGTGCAATTTAACAGTACCTGCAGACTGCAGTACAAAGAGGGGGAAAAAAAATAGGTGAAAAGTAACCCTCATTCACTGTGGGAAACGAGTAGTAATAGTAACCCCTCTTTTTGCCACTAACCTTACCTTGAAAAGCTCCGGCATCCTGCTCCTCTGGGCGGCGCGGCTAGTGGCAAGAAGACAGCCGCTGTAGAAACTCCGTCCTCCTCCCCTGCTGAAGTTCACAAAACACTACCGCGCAGGCGCAGAGAGCCAAGGCACGGCTCTCTGCGCCTGCGCGGTAGTGTGTTTCTTACACTGCCGCCACAGACGACCGTCTACGAGGTGCTCCCTGCAAGCTCCGCCCCAATGTCGGAGGGGGCGGGGCTTAATCGCGGCTGGGCCTACCGGTCTACAGCCCGGCTGGCCGGCAGGCCAGTCCGAGGCTGAACATATATATACATGAGTCATCGCTCTCTTCACACAGAATGCCATACTGCATTGCAGACCTGCTGACAGAAACATTGCTCACGATGAATGCCACATAGTACAGTGAATTAAATAATGGATGGCTGATCATCAGGATAAGAAGCTGAGTTTATTTTGGTTGCTGAGAAGTCAGACATCCCTACGCGCTACGGAATATGTAGGCGCTATATAAATAAATGATGATGATTTATTAGTTAGTCTGACATAAGCAATATATTTAAACAGAGCTTCTGATGTATCTGCCCTATTTAATGAAGGAAATTAATATTGGGCAATTAAGATTCAAGACCCTGCATTCGCCACATGATTACAGTCATGGGTGTAAATGCAACGTTCCCAGTCAGTGATGGTGAGGGGCATTAGACTGTCACTCACTGCAGTGATATACAGCTCACCCATATAGCCTGCATCTCTCCCTGCCTTCTCCCTCCCTTTTCTCAGTTTACCTCTCGCCCTTCCTCCAACTCTCCTCACTTTTATTCTTATCCCCCCATCCCCCCTCCCTTTACATCCCATTCATTTGATAAGGTATAGATTCTCCCCCCTCTCTCTCCACCACAGCTGATTCCAAGGTTCCATTGACATCTGTCATCCTTTCACAGCATTGTGGCTGCTGTGTCTGTGGGAAGCTGTCACCTGCAGTTGGTGTGAAGATCGGTGATAACACCTAGTTTCGTCCTGGCAAATAACCGAGATATGATGTACAGTACAGAGATAGCAAATAGAGCACAAATCAGTCTTTACCGACATAGATGTTTGCAATTGTGTTAAACTCTCAGAGCAAAGGTTACATTCTGTGTAATACTCAGAACTGTAGAAACCACTAATGATGACACCCAACCAGACAGGAGTACAGAAAACCATTTAAATATAGCACATAACTGGAAGGCTACTTTGCCATCCTGACAAATAAAACAAAGTACAAAGCAAGAATTTGTTTGTGTGTGCATCATAAGAAGGGTGCTATTGCCACAATATATATGTAAAACACTATGGGCTAGATTTACTAAGCTGCGGGTTTGAAAAAGTGGGGATGTTGCCTATAGCAACCAATCAGATTCTAGCTGTCATTTTGTAGAAAGCACTAAATAAATGAAAGCTAGAATCTGATTGGTTGCTATAGGCAACATCCCCACTTTTTCAAACCCGCAGCTTAGTAAATCTAGCCCTATGTGTTGGGAACAATAGATATACACTAATCTGCTGCTCCCAATTTTAGGAGTAACTTGACCCCTTGCATACAAGCTCACAACCAAAAACACAATGAAAGAAGTGCTGAATATGACACCACTAAGGTTAAATATTGATTTTATTTCTAAAAAAAACCTGTTTATAACAGTAAAAAATATATAATCGACCATCATAGTATTCTTACCAGAACCTCAACTGTAATATCCAACATCTGAAGATAAGGATGTTAGTACTAGCAAAGAGGTCACGTTTTAGCAAATGACCCCTTACCAGCTTAGAGCAGCGGGGGCAGCTGTACAGCCCTGCGGAAAACAGTAGTCCATCTCAATAGGACAAGGAAGGTGGCACTTGTTTGTAGATATTTATAGTCGGTACACAATGTAGTAAATATACAACAGTAACAAGTTTTTACAAGGTTTTTAATAGCCTTACGCGTTTCTCCGCGGTGTGACTGGATAACGTATATATAACTTATTTGTGGCTGGATCACGTACAAGTAATTTATTGTAGAAATATATTTCAATCAGAGGTGTAGGCACCAATGTATAGCTTGAAATGCACATATCGTGTTACATTGGGATGTGTTTTATATGGAAGTGTCATTATTTGGGTTTGTAACTTTGCTAAAGGAAGTCTGTTTGCTGATTGCAGAAAATGCTAAGTAAGTCTTTATGTGAAGTGACAAACACCTGTTTAGCCTGTATACCCAGCAGGGGGCCGCTGCCTGGCTGTCTGGCGTGGCTGCATTTCAGATAATGCAAGCATCAAGTTTTAGCACATAACAGAGTAGTGTAAATATTGTTAGCTTTGCATTGCATGTAAATCCATGTTTGGGAAATATATATCATTTCCTGATACTAAAAATAACTGTGCCAGTTCCCGTCGCTCTGCGCATATGTGAGCAAGCTTGTGCGCAACCACAAGTTGCAAAAATATTAAAGTATAGAAAAACTAGACACACAAACACATAGACAATACTATAACAAATAAGTTATATATAATGGTTTTTATATACATTTATAAATGTTATTTTATTTATTCAATTAATATTATTTAAACATTAAAAATGATATGTTTTTAACAAGGAGCAGCATGTATAACGTATTTTTAAGAGCACTCACCACAAAACTGTATATTATTTAAACGTTGTTGTATTAAAAATGCTTTATTCTAAGAATATAGGGCAATGAGATAATGCCCCATCACTGGCGATGATACCTCAAAATCGCTTTAATTCCTTCAAGCGTAGTTTTTAGGTTCTTTGCAGATAAGTGCAGGGTGCAGTGCCAGGGGGGAAGGGGGATGATTGCCCCAAACATGCCTACTGCATCCGCCACGGCTATAATGGTAGAGACGATAGGGAACATAAACACCTCCAGGTGTCTCCTCCCCTTTTATATTTAGCAAATTGTGTGATGTTTAATGGGTCACAGTCATATCCTTGTCAATCCTTACAGTCTTCTAAAGCAACACTAAACAAACTGTTCCTGTGAGTCAAATACGCCACTTTTCAGGGTCCCAGAACAATGACAAAAGGTTAACCACAACCACCTCAATTTTCAGTAGATGTTCACTAATTATTATGAGCCGTTCCTGTGAAGTAATGTGTCGGTATAGAATTGGCAGCAAATGCCATAGGAGAGCCACCCGGCTGGATACTGCTGGGCACACTAATTATTAGCCTGGCACAGTGGAGATGGTCAGTCCATAAGTTCACCCTACAACAATCCTGCATGATTTGACTGAAAAGAACCTTTACAATAATGCAGAATGAATCCATTGTTAGTTTTATCCTCCCTGTGTTCTTGCCCTACCATAACCTTTTTACAACTCTGTGTTACTGGAAATATTTTACTGCTATTTAGAACCCAGTGAAACTTGACGCCCGTGTATATATCCAGCAGAGCTGCATTGCTAACTTTAGCACTGTCAACTGGACAGGCCAAGGACTCCTGGGGGGGTCATGGGAAGAAGGGAGGGGTTCAATTTAGACATGGTGTGAGGCGTTTCCATGGCCCCTATAGTTGTATTCCTGGTTCTGCATTTAGGCTTCATATCAATTTTATTTTTATTTTTCAAATTTCAAGGTTTGTTCATGATCATAGGAATCAATACCTGTGATATCAATATGGAAATCAGCCAATCAGGGGATAGATTCCTTCCCAAAAGTGTCTCCATATACGGGCAAAATCTATGCTTTGTAACACCCAAGGCAGCACCCAGTTTTACTTCCAGAAAGCCATCCCACATTGCCCCAATTTCTAAGCTAGGTCTGAACAGTGGCGGATCCAAGGTGAGAATCAGGCCAATCCCCCCCCCCCAGCAGCACAAGCATACTGTCACGGGCACTAGGAGTCTTTACCCAGGGATCACCAGGTGGTAGGCTTACCAGAGCAATGTAGATGGTAATAGGGTACTCTGGTAGCTGGGTGATCACGGAACAGGAAACAGCAGATGATGATATGCTCAGGAAAGTCTATGACTAGCAGCACTGGTAATATGGAGGTAATAGTACACGAGGAACTGTAGGACAAGGACACGTGAAGATAGTCAGTGGTCTGCGATAGCAAGTTGTACCACTGCTATAGTGAGGAGGAATGTCCAACAGAAACGAGGAGGTGATGAGAGTCAGCGGTCTGCGGATAGCAAGTGGTACCGCTGTCTGAGTGAAGGAATGGAATCCAAGTGGAGGTATCCGGAGAGTCAGTGGTCTGCGATAGCAAGTTGTACCACTGCTATGTGAGAGGATACTGGAACAGGTGATACTGGAAACAGGGATCAGTGGTCTGCTACTAGCAAGTTGTACCACTGAATATATATGTGAGGAGGTGCACGGGGAGAGACTGCAACACAGAATATACACAGGCACCTTATACACGATCCACAGTAACATGCACAGTATATATAAATGACTGAACAGGTCTGCAAATATAGAAAGTCTCTTGAAGTAGTCCAGCACAAGTTAACACAGTCAATGATGGCAATAGGCTCAGCGGATAGCAGACTCCAGAGGAGAACCAACACAGTCCAGCAAGATATGCAATACACCAGCACAGTCAATGAGAAGTATGCATACCGTGGTTCAGAAGCAGGCAGTCAGATAGGAGTGCAGCGATACCTGAGCGGCAGGAGGCCGGCTGGATGAGAAGTCCCAGGATAGCTGAGGCAGCGGTCTAGTAGGTGCAGCGCACAGATAAGTAGACCAACAGGGACACGAATCCACAGGAATCAGTAACACGTGGAACTGGACTCAAGGAGGACCCAGGAGAGTGGAGATGATCCAGCAGAGGAGTAGTTGATGAGATATAAATCCAATGCTGACAGGAGGGTAGACCAGCGGAACACGTGAAGGCGTGGAGAGCGGATCAGCAGTAGATGGGTGATAGCGCGGTCAGCAGCAGCAGGACTCTGCGGTACACGGAGGTAACCAGTAGCAACCAATAGGTGTCAGTAGCGATGGAACACGGGAGAGCAGAGTAGACCAGGAGCTGCTGATCACGGAGAGTAGCGAATGGCAATGAGAGCAGCAGTCTCGAGGAAACACAGGAGAGCTGAGAAGAGACTGCAGTGCACAGGGGTAGCGGATAGGAATCAGCTAACTTGTCACGATGATGAACACAGGCGAGTTGTAGGCTGGAGGCTGTAGTGCACGGAAGCAGCGGATAGACATCAGCTAACAGTCACGATGATGAACACAGGCGAGTTGTAGGCTGGAGGCTGTAGTGCACGGAAGCAGCGGATAGACATCAGCTAACAGTCACGATGATGAACACAGGTGAGTTGTAGGCTGGAGGCTGTAGTGCACGGAGGCAGCGGATAGGAATCAGCTCACGGACTTGATGAGGAACAGGTGAGTGGATGTAAAGTAAAGGTTGGAGTGCACGGAGGCAGCGGGTAGGAACCAGCAAACAGTCACAGTGAAATATAATAGCGTGATGTGGATTAGAGGACTGTAGTGCACGGAGGCAGCAGATAGGAATCAGCAAACAGTCACAATGATATGTAATAGCGTTGAAGTGGTTTGGAAGACTGTAGTGCACGGAGGCAGCGGATAGGAATCAGCAAACAGTCACGATGATACAGTTGATGGTAGAAGTGGTATGGAAACCACAGTAGTAGAAATGGTTTGGAAACCACAGAGGTAGAAGTGGTTTGGAAACCACAGGAATCAGCAGCGCTGAAAACACGAGGAATACAGGAACACCTTCAGAGACTCATAGGGAATGAGACTCCAAGATCAGGCAACGTGGTGTTGACCACAGGTGCTTAATATAGGGAGTGTTGCCTGATCTGCCAATTGAGTTAAAGGGACATACACTGAAGTATAGGAAAGGGCTGCGCATGCGCAGACCCTCAGGATGGAGGACGGCCACGGTTCCTAAATGTCCGGGAAGAGGCACTCACAGTACGGTGAGTGACAGTACCCCCCCTTTTAAAGGTGGGCACAGAACGCCTGGAACCGGGCTTGTCCGGATTTTTGGAGTAGAACTTCTTCAAAAGGGCAGGAGCATTAAGATCTTCAGCTTTGATCCAAGAGCGCTCCTCAGGACCAAAGCCCTTCCAATGAACGAGGAAACGGAGGACTCCTCGCGAAATTTTTGCGTCTAGTACCTCAGTAATCTCAAAATCCTCCTCCTGATGAACTTGAACTGGCTGCGGAGCTGAGGGAGGATTTGAGAAACGGTTGATAATAAGAGGTTTGAGTAAAGACACATGGAAGGCATTAGAAATCCGAAGATTCTTAGGAAGAAGAAGTTTCACACATACTGGATTGATTACTTGAATGATCCTATATGGACCAATAAAACGAGGGGCGAATTTCATAGATGGAACCTTCAAACGAATGTTTCTAGTAGATAACCAGACACGATCTCCAATTTTTAGTGGTGGAATAGCCCGCCTCTTCTTATCTGCGAAAGATTTATATTTGATAGATGTCTTCTTTAAACAGGTTTTGACCTGAGACCAGATATTTTTAAAGGTCTGACAAGCAATCTCCACCGCAGGAACTTGGGTGGGCGGGAGGGCAGGAAATTCCGGAAAAGACGGATGGTGACCGTAGACCACAAAAAATGGAGTTTTGGATGATGACTCATGGTACATGTTGTTATGGGCGAATTCAGCCCAAGGAAGCAACTCTACCCAGTTGTCTTGATTGGCTGAAGAGAACATCCTTATAAAAGTCTCAAGATCTTGATTGACACGTTCAGTTTGTCCGTTAGATTGCGGATGGTAAGAAGATGAGAGTGCTAATCGTATGCCCAAGGTTTTACAAAGGGCTCGCCAGAATCTGGAAACGAATTGTACTCCTCTATCCGACACAATCTCAGAAGGACATCCATGGATACGGAAGATCTCTTTAATGAAATGTTCAGCCAGAGTAGACGAGGAAGGCAAACCAGATAGAGGAATGAAATGAGCCATCTTCGAAAATCTGTCCACCACCACCCAAATAGTGTTATGATTCTTACTAGGTGGTAAGTCAGTAACGAAATCCATACTAATATGGGTCCACGGTTTGGACGGAATGGGTAGTGGTCGCAGCAACCCTGCTGGAGTTCTGCGGGAGGATTTGAACTGGGAACATAGCTCACAGGAAGCAATGAACTCTTTGACGTCTCTCCTCATTGAGGGCCACCAGTAACTTCGAGAGAGAATCTCAAAGGTCTTGTGTTCACCGGCGTGTCCAGAAAAACGAGAGGCATGGAACCACGAAAGGATTTTCCTCCTTAGAGTAGAAGGCACGAGGGTCTTCCCAAATGGTAGCGTTTTGGTGGATGAAGCAGCCAGTGAGATACATTTGGGGTCTAGAATGGTATGGTTGGAAACCTCTTCTATATCAGAGGACGTCACAAAAGCTCTAGATAAAGCGTCAGCTTTTTTGTTCTTGGCAGCTGGTTTGAAGGTTATTATTAATTCGAAACGGGAAAAGAAAAGAGACCATCTTGCTTGACGAGGGTTCAAGCATTGGGCAGACTGGAGATATGACAAGTTCTTATGATCCGTGAAGATCGTCACCGGATGGCGAGCTCCCTCCAATAAGTATCTCCATTCCTCTAATGCAGCTTTGATAGCTAGTAACTCCTTGTCCCCGATAGTATAATTCTTCTCTGCGGGCAGGAGGCCCCGAGAATAGAAGGCACAAGGATGGAATTTTTGCTGTTCCGAGCGTTGAGAGAGAATAGCTCCTAAGCCCACATTAGAGGCATCTACTTCCAGGAAGAAGGGGAGTGTCACATCAGGCTGTCGAAGGATTGGAGCCGAAGAGAAGGACTCTTTTAGTGTTTGAAAGGCTTGAAGAGCCTCAGGTGACCATTGCTTAGGATTAGCCCCCTTCCTAGTCAGGGCCACAATAGGAGATGCAATGGAAGAAAAGTCTTGAATGAAGCGTCTATAGTAATTGGCAAAACCTAAAAAACGCTGGATAGCACGAAGAGTAGTTGGCTGGGGCCAATGTAGTACAGCATTCACCTTGTCTGGATCCATCTTCAGGCCAACTCCGGAAACTATATACCCCAAGAATGGAATCTGGGGTAATTCGAATGAACATTTTTCTAATTTACAAAACAATGAATTTTTCCGTAGCCTGGAAAGGACTTCTGCCACATGTTGGTGGTGAGAAGGCAGGTCCTGTGAAAAGATCAATATGTCGTCCAGGTAGATGACGACACATACATATAATAAGTCCCGGAAGATCTCATTGATGAAACCTTGAAAAACAGCGGGGGCATTACACAGCCCGAAAGGCATTACCAGATATTCGTAATGCCCGTCTCTGGTGTTAAACGCTGTCTTCCATTCGTCACCGGAACGGATTCTGATTAAATTGTAGGCACCACGAAGATCCAACTTAGTAAAGATACGGGCTCCCTTGATGCGATCGAATAGCTCAGTGATCAGCGGAATGGGATACCGATTCTTGATAGTAATGGCATTGAGTCCACGAAAATCTATGCAAGGGCGTAAAGATCCATCCTTCTTTTTAACGAAGAAGAACCCAGCTCCAGCGGGAGAGGTGGAAGGTCGAATAAACCCACGCTGGAGGTTCTCCTGTATATACTCAGATGTAGCTTGAGTTTCAGGTAACGAGAGTGGATAGACCCGGCCCCTGGGGGGAGTCTTGCCAGGTAGAAGATCGATCGGACAATCCCAAGAACGATGAGGAGGAAGACGTTCAGACTGAGCTTTATCAAAAACATCAGTAAATGAAGCATATTGAGGAGGGAGTCCCGGTGAGGTAGATGAGATGGAAGATTGCTGTACTTTGAGAGGAATGACTTGGGAAAGGCAACGATGGTGACATTCAGACCCCCAAGACGTGACTTGAGGGGTGCGCCAGTCAATCTGGGGAGAGTGACACTGAAGCCATGGAAGGCCTAAGACAATTGGACTAGTCGTAACAGGGAGGATTAAAAACGATATTTCTTCATGATGCAGGGCACCAATCAGAAGGGTTACTGGAGACGTACTCTGGGTGATGAGACCGTTGATGAGACGTGATCCATCTATAGCCGTCACAGTAATGGGTGTTTTTAAGGTAATCACTGGTAGGGACCATTGATTTACTAATGATTTGGAGATAAAATTTCCTGCTGCTCCGGAATCAATCAATGCCTGTGACTCAAAGGTTTTGGTAGCACAGGAAATTGTAACATCAAAGGCGCAGACTTTAGATTTCATGGAAGATGGAGAGGACTCCAGGGACCCTAACTTCACCTCTCCAGAACTAGTTAGGGCCTGGCATTTCCCGATCTCTTAGGGCAAGAGCTGAGCATATGAGTGGAATCAGCACAATAGATACAGAGTCTATTCTTTACTCTTCGTTTCCTCTCCTCTGAAGATAATTTGGAACGTCCTATCTCCATGGGAATCACAGAGGGTGAAACTGGACGAAATTGAGGGTTAGAACGAAGAGGTGCTTTAGCAGAAGTTGTTTTCTCAGCCTCTCTTTCACGAAATCTCATATCAACACGATGGCAAAGAGAGATCAGATCTTCAAGTGACGAAGGAAGCTCCTGGGTAGTCAGTGCATCTTTAATTTTATCGGAGAGCCCCTGCCAGAAGGCGGCAACTAGGGCTTCAGTGTTCCACTGAAGTTCAGAGGCTAAGATCCTAAATTGAATGACGTACTGTCCTACTGTATGAGATCCTTGTCGCAGACGGAGGATGCTGGAAGCAGCGGAGGTCACACGACCTGGTTCATCGAACACACTTCGGAATGTAGAAATGAATTTGGCACTATCTTGCAATATTGGGTCGTTTCTTTCCCACAGAGGGGAGGCCCAAGCCAGGGCTTGTCCAGAAAACAAAGAGATAAGATAGGCCACTCTGGAACGATGGGTAGAAAAATTTTGAGGTTGGAGCTCAAAATGGACTGAACATTGGTTAAGGAAACCCCTACAAGTTTTGGGGTCCCCATCGTACTTTGACGGAGTAGGCAGGTGAAGCGTAGAAGCTGTAGACACCTGGGATGGCACTGGGGAAACGGAGGAAAGTACAGGAGCCTCAGTAGTAGCTGTCACAGTCTGTCCAGATGTTCCTTGGGAGGTTAACGATTGATAACACTGAAGTAACAGCTGTTGGCGGGCATCCTGTTGCTCCACACGGCTGACCAGATGCTGCAGCATCTCTTTGGCTGTAGGTTCCGTATCTGGGTCTGTCATGGCCTGATCTTACTGTCACGGGCACTAGGAGTCTTTACCCAGGGATCACCAGGTGGTAGGCTTACCAGAGCAATGTAGATGGTAATAGGGTACTCTGGTAGCTGGGTGATCACGGAACAGGAAACAGCAGATGATGATATGCTCAGGAAAGTCTATGACTAGCAGCACTGGTAATATGAAGGTAATAGTACACGAGGAACTGTAGGACAAGGACACGTGAAGATAGTCAGTGGTCTGCGATAGCAAGTTGTACCACTGCTATAGTGAGGAGGAATGTCCAACAGAAACGAGGAGGTGATGAGAGTCAGCGGTCTGCGGATAGCAAGTGGTACCGCTGTCTGAGTGAAGGAATGGAATCCAAGTGGAGGTATCCGGAGAGTCAGTGGTCTGCGATAGCAAGTTGTACCACTGCTATGTGAGAGGATACTGGAACAGGTGATACTGGAAACAGGGATCAGTGGTCTGCTACTAGCAAGTTGTACCACTGAATATATATGTGAGGAGGTGCACGGGGAGAGACTGCAACACAGAATATACACAGGCACCTTATACACGATCCACAGTAACATGCACAGTATATATAAATGACTGAACAGGTCTGCAAATATAGAAAGTCTCTTGAAGTAGTCCAGCACAAGTTAACACAGTCAATGATGGCAATAGGCTCAGCGGATAGCAGACTCCAGAGGAGAACCAACACAGTCCAGCAAGATATGCAATACACCAGCACAGTCAATGAGAAGTATGCATACCGTGGTTCAGAAGCAGGCAGTCAGATAGGAGTGCAGCGATACCTGAGCGGCAGGAGGCCGGCTGGATGAGAAGTCCCAGGATAGCTGAGGCAGCGGTCTAGTAGGTGCAGCGCACAGATAAGTAGACCAACAGGGACACGAATCCACAGGAATCAGTAACACGTGGAACTGGACTCAAGGAGGACCCAGGAGAGTGGAGATGATCCAGCAGAGGAGTAGTTGATGAGATATAAATCCAATGCTGACAGGAGGGTAGACCAGCGGAACACGTAAAGGCGTGGAGAGCGGATCAGCAGTAGATGGGTGATAGCGCGGTCAGCAGCAGCAGGACTCTGCGGTACACGGAGGTAACCAGTAGCAACCAATAGGTGTCAGTAGCGATGGAACACGGGAGAGCAGAGTAGACCAGGAGCTGTTGATCACGGAGAGTAGCGAATGGCAATGAGAGCAGCAGTCTCGAGGAAACACAGGAGAGCTGAGAAGAGACTGCAGTGCACAGGGGTAGCGGATAGGAATCAGCTAACTTGTCACGATGATGAACACAGGCGAGTTGTAGGCTGGAGGCTGTAGTGCACGGAAGCAGCGGATAGACATCAGCTAACAGTCACGATGATGAACACAGGCGAGTTGTAGGCTGGAGGCTGTAGTGCACGGAAGCAGCGGATAGACATCAGCTAACAGTCACAATGATGAACACAGGTGAGTTGTAGGCTGGAGGCTGTAGTGCACGGAGGCAGCGGATAGGAATCAGCTCACGGACTTGATGAGGAACAGGTGAGTGGATGTAAAGTAAAGGTTGGAGTGCACGGAGGCAGCGGGTAGGAACCAGCAAACAGTCACAGTGAAATATAATAGCGTGATGTGGATTAGAGGACTGTAGTGCACGGAGGCAGCAGATAGGAATCAGCAAACAGTCACAATGATATGTAATAGCGTTGAAGTGGTTTGGAAGACTGTAGTGCACGGAGGCAGCGGATAGGAATCAGCAAACAGTCACGATGATACAGTTGATGGTAGAAGTGGTATGGAAACCACAGTAGTAGAAATGGTTTGGAAACCACAGAGGTAGAAGTGGTTTGGAAACCACAGGAATCAGCAGCGCTGAAAACACGAGGAATACAGGAACACCTTCAGAGACTCATAGGGAATGAGACTCCAAGATCAGGCAACGTGGTGTTGACCACAGGTGCTTAATATAGGGAGTGTTGCCTGATCTGCCAATTGAGTTAAAGGGACATACACTGAAGTATAGGAAAGGGCTGCGCATGCGCAGACCCTCAGGATGGAGGACGGCCACGGTTCCTAAATGTCCGGGAAGAGGCACTCACAGTACGGTGAGTGACACATACCTTTAAATTGTGGCCAAGCTGCCGATTCAAACGGAGGAGGGGTGGGGCCAACCAGAGCCAGCCAAGCAGAATGAAGTAGGGGCGTGACTATGCTAAATGCTCCCCCCTTTCCCCCCTAAAAATAAAGCCTAGGTTCGCCCCTGGGTCTGGATAAGCGACCCATCAAGTAAAGACTACAAATCCATAAAGGAACAAAAAAAGGGGTTGCACTAAATTATTTAATTATGTGAAATACATAATACTGTTAGGTAACTGTTTGAATCTCTTATTTTAGTATTTGGAGGATTTGAGAAATAGTATGACAATTTGGGAAATAGTATGGCAATATTAGTCTCTACCCACATGTGCAGATTTATCTTACAGTTTGATTGTTATGCAGATTTATCTTACAATGTGATTGCTTTCCGACAAATTTCGCAATCAAGGTGGAAATCAACCCAGTAAGCTGTAGGTCTCTAGCCAATCAGACCAAGCCATCAGATCTCCACAAGTAGCCATTTGTTTGTATATTGTTATACAGGAGCCCACGTGGATATTATTTCATTTAATTTGGTACATGATAGACTTAAATTAACTTTTATTTACATCCCAAATATGTACACAGACAATCAACTGGGACCTGATCTCTGGGAGACACTTGGTCTAGGTCCTAGTGCAATAACTCATTCTCTGGTTATATTTAACATAGGTGCGAGAATTTCATTTTTTGGTCCCCACATTGGAATTTATCTGTATAGAAAACCCCAAAGAGGGAGAAAAATAACTGGAGTAGGGGCAGGGAGAATAGTGGAAGTAATTGCACATATTGACCTATTAACTTTTCCCATCCAGAATGTCTACAATCTAGAACGTCTACCAAATAGAGTTATCCAATGGGAAGTATACAGGTATGATAGGGCCCTCCAACAATTTTGGTGGCCTGACCATCCCTAACAACCTCAACAGACTGTTATATATATTTTTAACAATATACGGCCCTTGAGAGCCTAGTTACAAATGTATGTACAGACCAGGGGCGAGCTGGGCCGGGGGGCAGGGGATCATCGGTCCCCTCGGCCGCCCCCCCCCCGTGGATGCAAGATTTTCTTAATCTATATGGCGTCCGCATCACAAAACACACAATGCGGCCGCGTCAGCGCTCAGGCGGCTGCATCACATGACACGCGATGCGGCCGCGTCATCAATGATGCGGCTGCATCACGTATGATGAGATGCAGCCGCAGGTGCGCCCCCCGGGCTGAGATTTGCCAGCCCACGCCTGGTATAGACTTGGACAATACTGATCTGCAGTGTCCTTTTACTTTGTGCACTAATAACTTGCAAATCATTTGTTTACTAATGTTTATAACAATAACAATACTTTATTTATATAGCGCCCTTCTCCCAATAGGACACAAAGCACTTTCCATTGTTGCATTGAGGCAGCCATAGCTGTTAATGTATGGAATCGTTCACATCAGTCCCTGCCCCATTGAAGCTTGCACTCTAAATTCTCAGTCACACACACACTAGGGTCCTTCCCCAAAGTCTCTCCGTATATCGTGTTTCAACACCTTTACGCGTAAATATTGTAAAAGTCAAATAATTGGATGAAGTAAGCTAAATTGATTAATATTTTTTTTACCGTGCGATTAGTGCACAATGTGTAATGACACAAACGCACAAATTAACAACACACACATTTACATTCACACTTACACTTGTAAATAGTTGTTACGGACTTACCTTATCCCCGCCGCTCCGTCCAGCCGCACTTCCGCATTCAGGACCATGTGACCGCACCCGGAGGCGGTCACATGACCACAACCTAGAGGCGGGGATTTTGAATCCCCTTCTGTATAAAAACCTCACTCTGACACTCGCTGAGTGTCAGAGCAACACTTACCTGTTCCTGGCTCCTGCTCTTCGTGGATTGCAGTGTCTTCCTGTTTCCTGTGTCTCCTGTGTGCTGATCTCTGCCTGTTTGACTTCCCTGGCTCTCTATTCCCTGTGTACTGACCCGGCTTGCTGACCATTCTCCTATTCTTGTGACCCGTGTACCGAACCTGGCTTGTTGACTCCGAGTTGCCTTCTGATTCTGCCTGACTCCATTCCTGTGTACCGAACCGGCTTGTTGACTCCGCTACCACCGCTTCACTCCGCTGTACTACATCTTGAGGCGAACCTGGGGACCGCGACCTGCGACTCCTGGCAGCGAAGCCCACCCCGCCTTGCGGCGGTTCTTGGTGAACACCGGGGAGATCGTTAGACTCCGCGCCTCAGGTAAGCCAGCGCTAATCAAGATTAGTAATATAGTATCCAGAATCTGTTACAGTTTGCTCTGACCATGGATACCACAGCTAAAGATCTGTTGGAGCATTTAGTAGGAAGGATGGATAAACAAGAAGCTAACCAAGAGCAACTTTTAAAATTCCTCAATAGTCTATCCACTCGCTTGGATGTTGTCCAGAACACCCTAGTGGCTGGTGGATCACCTGGGCCGGCAGTGGCCCCTGTACCTCAGGCCGCAGCAGCAGCTTCTTCCTCGCAGCTACGGTTGCCTAACCCACCTAAGTTCGATGGAGACCCTAAAAATTGCAGAGGTTTTTTAAATCAATGCTCCATACAATTCGAGCTTCTACCTGGGAACTTCCCCTCCGGAAAAACGAAAGTGGCCTATGTGATTTCGTTATTGTCCGGTCAAGCTTTAGCATGGGCTTCCCCCTTGTGGGAGAGGGACGACCCCATTCTACATAACTTCAACCTCTTCTTGTCCACCTTCAAGAAAATATTTGATGAGCCAGGAAGGGTGTCCAATGCCGCTTCCGGCTTACTACGTCTCCGCCAGGGAAACCAGTCTGTGGGGCAGTATGCGGTCCTCTTCAGAACCATGGCCTCTGAACTTCGCTGGAACGATGAGGCTCTAGTAGCTACATTCTGGCAGGGCCTTTCAGACCGAATCAAAGACGAGTTGGTATCCCAGGAACTCCCTACGTCTTTAGACGACATTATCTCCCTCTGTGTCAAAGTTGATTTGCGTTTCAAGGAACGTAATTCTGAGAAGGAACAGTCGCGGCGTAGCATGATTCGCTTGGCCCCCAACTTCCAAACCCCTGTTCTTCCCCCTGAAGAGCCCATGCAACTTGGGAGGACCCGCTTATCAGCCGAAGAGAGGGAGAGGAGATTTCGGAACAAGCTGTGTTTATATTGTGGAGAGAGTGGCCATCTTCTGAGTTCTTGTCCCAAACGCTCGGGAAACGACAGGGCCTAACGAGTTCTGGAGCTGTGTCGTTGGGCCTCTTTTCTCAGTGTCAGTCAGTTCCCAATAGTAATGATTGCCTGTCTATTCCCATTTCCCTTCAGTTAGGACAAAAGACCTTCCCGCAGTCGGCTCTTCTAGATTCCGGAGCCGCAGGAAATTTCATTTCCGCCACAGTAGTTAAACAATTCGCTATTCCCACACAAGCCTTGGAACAACCCATCTCTCTGATGGCCATTGATGGGGGAAGAATCCCTGAGGGGTCCATCCTGGTACGCACTATTCCTCTTCTACTTTAGATAGGAGCACTTCATCGGGAGAAGATTTCTTTTCTAGTAATACAAAGATCTACCAACCCAGTCATCCTAGGACTTCCTTGGTTTCGTGCCCACTCTCCCACCTTGGACTGGAAATCTGGTCACATATTGTCCTGGGGACAGTCCTGCTTCTCTCGCTGCCTACAGAGAGTGGTTCCCCCGAATAGTCCCAGACGTACCCAAGAATTTCCTGTGACTCTCCTGCCTGAGCCATACCAAACCTTCTCTGATGTTTTCTGTCAACAAGAGGCCACTAGACTTCCCCCTCACAGAATCTGGGACTGTGGCATTGATCTGATACCTGGTAAACCCATTCCCAGGGGCCGTGTTTACCCCCTTTCCCTCCCGGAATCTAAGGCTATGGAGGAGTACATCCAAGAAAATCTAAACAGGGGCTTCATCCGCAAGTCTGCCTCCCCAGCTGGGGCTGGCTTCTTCTTCGTAAAAAAGAAAGATGGGGGCCTCCGCCCTTGCATTGATTACAGAGGCCTGAATGCCATTACCGTTAAAAATCGGTATCCACTGCCACTGATTTCTGAACTATTTGACCGGATCAAGGGTGCCACCATCTTTTCTAAACTTGACCTCAGAGGAGCGTATAACCTTATACGCATTAAGGAGGGGGATGAATGGAAGACGGCGTTTAACACCCGAGACGGCCACTTTGAATATCTGGTCATGCCTTTCGGGCTATGCAATGCCCCAGCCATATTTCAGAGCTTTATGAATGAGCTGTTTCAAGACCTCTTGTACCAATCTGTAGTCATCTACTTGGACGACATTCTCATCTTTTCTCAAGATCTAGCATCTCATCGTACTCATGTATTGGAGGTCCTCTCTCGTATCCGAAGAAATCAGTTATTTTGCAAATTGGAGAAATGCACCTTCGAGCAGAGACAAATTCCCTTCCTGGGATATATTATTTCGGGCACCGGTCTACAGATGGATCCCACAAAATTGAAAGCCATACTTGACTGGCCCCAACCTTCAGGCCTTAAAGCCACTCAACGCTTCCTAGGATTCTCCAACTATTATCGTCAATTTATCAAGGGGTACTCCTCTCTCGTGGCTCCCATCACAGCATTGACCCGCAAATCTGCTGATGCTGGTATTTGGTCCTCTGAGGCTATCCAAGCCTTTATATTATTAAAGTCTCTCTTTTCATCCGCACCCATTCTTCAACAGCCAGATTGTTCTCGTCCCTTTGTCCTGGAGGTAGATGCCTCTTCTGTTGGCACAGGAGCCGTACTATCACAGCGAGGTCCTTCTGGAAAACTTCATCCCTGCGGATTCTTTTCCCGTCGCTTTTTACCTGCTGAGAGGAATTATGGGATTGGCGACAAAGAGCTCCTGGCCATCAAATTGGCTCTCTCCGAATGGAGGCATTTACTAGAAGGAGCGCAATTCCCTATCACCATATATACCGACCATAAGAATTTGCTTTACTTACGCACTGCCCGATGTCTAAATCCTCGTCAAGCAAGGTGGTCCTTATTCTTCTCACGCTTTGATTTCAACATCACTTTTCACTCAGGATCTAAGAACACGAAGGCAGACGCCTTATCTCGCTCTTTTGATCCAGCTGACATGGAATCCTCGGAAGATAAGAAATTCATTGTAAATCCATGTCAAGTATTGGCAGCTACACACCTGAAAAAGGGTTGTCCTCCAGGCAAAACATTCATCTTGCCACATCTACGCACCCGGCTCCTTCACTGGGCTCATCACTCACTCTTCTCTGGGCATGCCGGCATTCGCAAGACCTGGGACTTATTGTCCCGAAGCTACTGGTGGCCTTCCTTGCTGGAGGATGTGAAGAGATTTGTTGCTGCTTGTTCCAAATGTGCTCAACACAAGACCTCTAGGAAGAAGCCTTATGGATGCTTGCTCCCATTACCCATTCCTGATTACCCTTGGTCACAGATCTCCATGGATTTTATCACGGACCTTCCCCCTTCCAAATCCTGTACTGTAGTACTTGTGGTCACGGATCGCTTCTCTAAAACAGCCCACTTTATTGCTCTCAAAGGCCTTCCTTCTTCCTCCTCCTTAGCCGATATTTTTATTAAAGAAATATTTCGCCTCCATGGCTGTCCTCAACATATTGTCTCCGATAGGGGATCACAATTCATATCAAAATTTTGGCGGTCTTTTTGCAATAAATCCGGGATCAAGCTTGACTTCTCTTCCGCATATCATCCCCAGTCCAATGGGGCTACTGAGAGAACCAACCAAGAATTAGAGAAGTTTCTCAGAATATTTATCTCTAGTAACCAAGACAACTGGGTGGACCTTCTCCCTTGGGCCGAGTTCGCCCATAACAACCATTTTCATGAGGCCATCTCTAACTCCCCCTTTTTTGTTCTGTATGGCTGCCATCCTAGACTACCCACCTTCTCTCAAGTCTCATCTTCTGAAGTTCCAGCAGTGGACTCTCTGGTTCGTAACTTCTCTGATATTTGGGAACAAACCAAGACAAACTTAAAACAAGCAACTACTCGTTCCAAAAAATTCTACGATAAAAGGAGAAGAATGACTCCAAGTTTTGCAGTTGGTGACAGGGTATGGCTATCCACCCAGAACATTCGTTTAAAGGTTCCCAGTAAAAAATTTGCTCCCAAGTTTATTGGCCCATTTGCTATATCTGAGATTATTAATCCCGTAGCCTTTAGATTGAGTCTGCCTCCCTCCTTACGCATACCCAATGTCTTCCATGTCTCCTTGTTAAAACCGATGGTAACCAACAGATTCTCCACCTCATCCAGAACTCCTCCTCCTGCTGTGGATCGGGATCAAGTGGAATACGAGATTAAAACTATCCTAGATTCTCGTAAAGTTCAAGGTGCCATACAGTTCTTGGTGGATTGGAAGGGTTACGGCCCTGAGGAGCGCTCATGGGTAAGAGCCATTGACCTACATGCTCCCCGTCTACTTAAATCCTTCCATAAAAAATTTCCTTTGAAACCCTATTAGGTGTTCGGAGTCCACCTTTATGGCAGGGGGTACTGTTACGGACTTACCTTATCCCCGCCGCTCCGTCCAGCCGCACTTCCGCATTCAGGACCATGTGACCGCACCCGGAGGCGGTCACATGACCACAACCTAGAGGCGGGGATTTTGAATCCCCTTCTGTATAAAAACCTCACTCTGACACTCGCTGAGTGTCAGAGCAACACTTACCTGTTCCTGGCTCCTGCTCTTCGTGGATTGCAGTGTCTTCCTGTTTCCTGTGTCTCCTGTGTGCTGATCTCTGCCTGTTTGACTTCCCTGGCTCTCTATTCCCTGTGTACCGACCCGGCTTGCTGACCATTCTCCTATTCTTGTGACCCGTGTACCGAACCTGGCTTGTTGACTCCGAGTTGCCTTCTGATTCTGCCTGACTCCATTCCTGTGTACCGAACCGGCTTGTTGACTCCGCTACCACCGCTTCACTCCGCTGTACTACATCTTGAGGCGAACCTGGGGACCGCGACCTGCGACTCCTGGCAGCGAAGCCCACCCCGCCTTGCGGCGGTTCTTGGTGAACACCGGGGAGATCGTTAGACTCCGCGCCTCAGGTAAGCCAGCGCTAATCAAGATTAGTAATATAGTATCCAGAATCTGTTACAATAGTACACATTTATTAAGACTGAATCCACATTTATTTATTAGTAAATGTATTAGAGGATATTTATACATAGATAATATTATGGTAACCATAGATTGTAAGCTTGCAAGCAGGGCCCTCTTACCTCTCTGTCTGTATGTATTACCCAGTATTGTTTAATTAATGTTTATTCCCAATTGTAAAGCGCTAAGGAATTTGCTGGCCCTATATAAATGTTGATGATGATGATGATGTTGATGGGGTATTTATGATTCAGGTCCTCTAAAAGGTAAAGAGTTTGGTCTCATATTAAAGCTTATTTCACCGGCATTAACCCGGTTTCAACAGAGTAGCGATTGCATCTAGCGGTTGCAAGTTATGAGCAATATGAGATTAATACTCAAATGTACTTTGCTTATGGGTCAGTTTAACCTGGTTATTCGGCGGGAAGACACATAGGCAACAGTTGGAGTGAGTTGCCCCCTCCTTTGTGAAAGGATCAAATGAACTGACCTATGACCAGCAGTCTACTGGAACATCGTTACCCCTGGACCAATGAAGACCTCTCTTAGTGTTATCTGTGCATATCCGTGACATCATCACTGTTTATGCTAATTCAAGCTGCATATAAGCTCCCTGGGCCAGTGTCTTCTTTCTCTCTTCCTGACAACAGACAACATGACTGTATCTTAACCTAGGCCCAGTTGAAGCGCATGCGTAATATATTCGGTTTATACTCTCCTGTTTATTGTTATATCGTTTATGCTTCAGCATGGCTTGCTGTAAATCATGTTATCTTCTGCTATTATATCTCTTTGTGCATTGAAACCACATTGGACAATGTTTATTGGTATCGATAAAACGAACATTACATTATGAATATATATTTCGCCCTGCACACCAGTGTTTAGAACACATTTACAGAACAAATCCTGTGGGTAGCCATGACTGTTACAAGTAGATTGAATTTATTTTCCTGGTTTCATGTATGAGGAAATTGGCTCAGAGCATTACCTGCTCTCTCGATGCTCCCCAACCCGGAAATACGCTTCCACCTGATTGAAACCCTTAGTATATTTAAAAAATAAAGAAGCATCTGTGTTTCTCTAAAGATAAGCATGATCAGGTTTTCCTGATACGTCCTAGCCTGCACTATTTATTTACCAATCAATTCTGTGTCTCATTCAACCAAACCAAATAGGATGCAGACAATGAGCTCCGGGGGTTGTGCTAGACATCCTTCTACTTCTAAGCCTTATTGTCCTCCTATTCAATCATTTAGCATTTGCTTTGCCCCCTTTTCTGTCTATCTGTTTCCAAACTCTCTTTTTGTTCTAATCAGAGCTTTAATTGATTTCACATTAATACACTATACAAGACTACATCATGTACACTATTGTGTTTGTGGTTTACTGTTCGAAGTTTGCCGTTCGGAATCCACAGTAATGATAAAGTTCTGATTAACTCCTGTGACTTTTACATATGTTTGTGAATGCAACTGTAATCTCATTATACAAAGCATTTTTTTTTTGTTTTAGAATCTTTTTGGTTCATAAAGAGTTGTACTTCCCACCTCAGCATGTAAAATCTGCACCTCTGCATGAAAGAGGAAACAAGGCATGCAGATATCTAGTAACAAAACGCTTCTTGTTATGTTATGATATAATTTGCTATATGTATTTGACTCTTGTGTTTATTTGTGTTAATCAGAATCTATGTATTAGAGCAATGATGGACAACCTGACACACGTTAAGGGACGCACACTAACTTTAATCTCGGTTACAAGTTCAAACTATACATCATCCTCATCATTTATTTATATAGAGCCAGCAGATTACGTAGCGCTTTACAATTGGGAACAAACAGTAATAAAACAATACTGGGTAATACATACAGACAGAGAGGTAAGAGGGCCCTGCTCGCAAACATACAATCTATGGGACAATGGTTTCATACACAAGGGTAAGTGCTACATCATGTTGCACATTGGTCCAGCTAGAATGCAAAAGTTACAAAATATTTACTGGGCTTTATGCTTAATCATACAACTATGTTGGTCAGAGGGTTATTGTACATTTAATCATAGATAGACACCATATGCCACTCAAACACTTAACTCACCTCAAAACACCCTCACAATGCCCACACATCCACAAGACCCTCACATGCCCTTTTCACCTACTTTACCTTAAAGCACCTCCCAGACCTCCTTCTTTCACCCCTCAGCTTCATCACTCACTTATTTATTAAGAGCTGGACTACAGGTGAAGCTTATAAAGCAGAGAATAAGAGTTGGGGAGAAGGGGTCATAAGGAGGAAGGAGCTGGGGGCTGCCGGTGAAGGCTCAGTAGGCCGGACTTGGCCCTTGGGCCGCCTATTGCCCATCACTGTATTGGACGGTGGCGGAACTACCATTGGTGCAGCAGGTGCAGTGCATCGGGCCCGTAGAGATAATGGGGCCCTCTGCATGGGGAACTAGTGAGCTGTGGGCCCCGTTTGGCTCCTTCTTGCTTTCCTGCACGGGGGCCCACAGCTCACTAGTTCCATCTCTGGTATTGGAGACTACTAGCTTTGTGTGTAACCGTATATAAATATCCTCTCTGGCTTGCAGCCCAAATTCCAACTGCTATAAATTAAAAACTTTCACCTTCTCCACCGAACATGCTTCTTGGTTTATCCTCATTTACGGGTGATATTAATCATGAGCATGTGGGGGGGTGGGGATGGTCTTTATTCCATTATCTTGGATGTGAAGATTTTGTTACATTGCTCAGATTGTGCCTGAAAGTCCAAATGGATCCTAATAAAAGTATAGGATAAGATCCGATCCACCCGCTCCAAGCTGCTGTAAAATTCAAGTCCTTTTCTGGGTGAAAATGTCCTTAGCCTTACGCACAGCGAGGAAAGTCGCTAAAAATGAGCCCTCTCCACCCTTTATCTCGGTTCAATAATCCTGCTCCATTAGCTCAGTGAGGCGTTCTCTGGACATAGCTAGGAACACCCTCGTTATATTCAACTCCTTGACTCTGCCTGGGTATAATGTGGCTCCTCCGCAAACACCGCCACTACCTCTGTACACCTATTTGTCTTGGTGGAAGTTTAGTTGTTCTTGTGCAAAGTGGGTATAGAGCTAATTTTCAGCTGTGGAGCGCCCGATTTTGCTGGATTTATTTTCTATTTAATAGCCTGCTGGAAGGTCAGGTTGTAAAGTGTACCCGTCACCTAAGCACAGTGGAAGTATCCACTTGAAGCTACCAATATTGATGAGAGCCTATCCATTCACCAGGAACAACTGACATAACGATCGATGCATACGTAATATAGGATGGACGTATCAGTGTATACGTAATATAGGATGGACGTATCAGTGTATATAGGAGCAGTGTATACGTAATGCAGGGCGGAGGTAGGATCAGTGTATACGTAATGTAGGATGGACGTAGGATCAGTGTATATAGGAGCAGTGTATACGTAATGTAGGATGGACGTAGGGTCAGTGTATATAGGAGCAGTGTATACGTAATGTAGGACGGAGGTAGGATCAGTGTATACGTAATGTAGGATGGACGTAGGATCAGTGTATATAGGAGCAGTGTATACGTAATGCAGGGCGGAGGTAGGATCAGTGTATACGTAATGTAGGATGGACGTAGGGTCAGTGTATATAGGAGCAGTGTATACGTAATGTAGGACGGAGGTAGGATCAGTGTATACGTAATGTAGGATGGACGTAGGATCAGTGTATATAGGAGCAGTGTATACGTAATGTAGGATGGACGTAGGATCAGTGTATATAGGAGCAGTGTATACGTAATGTAGGATGGACGTAGGATCAGTGTATATAGGAGCAGTGTATACGTAATGCAGGGCAGAGGTAGGATCAGTGTATACGTAATGTAGGATGGACGTAGGGTCAGTGTATATAGGAGCAGTGTATACGTAATGCAGGGCGGAGGTAGGATCAGTGTATACGTAATGCAGGGCGGAGGTAGGATCAGTGTATACGTAATGCAGGGCGGAGGTAGGATCAGTGTATATAGGAGCAGTGTATACGTAATGTAGGATGGACGTAGGATCAGTGTATATAGGAGCAGTGTATACGTAATGTAGGATGGACGTAGGGTCAGTGTATATAGGAGCAGTGTATACGTAATGCAGGGCGGAGGTAGGATCAGTGTATACGTAATGTATGGCGGACGTAGGATCAGTGTATATAGGATCAGTGTATACGTAATGTAGGATGGACGTAGGATCAGTGTATATAGGATCAGTGTATAAGTAATGTAGGACGGAGGTAGGATCAGTGTATACGTAATGTAGGGCGGACGTAGGATCAGTGTATATAGGATCAGTGTATACGTAATGTAGGACGGAGGTAGGATCAGTGTATACGTAATGTAGGATGGACGTAGGATCAGTGTATATAGGAGCAGTGTATACGTAATGCAGGGCGGAGGTAGGATCAGTGTATACGTAATGTAGGATGGACGTAGGATCAGTGTATATAGGAGCAGTGTATACGTAATGCAGGGCGGAGGTAGGATCAGTGTATACGTAATGTAGGACGGAGGTAGGATCAGTGTATACGTAATGTAGGACGGAGGTAGGATCAGTGTATACGTAATGCAGGGCGGAGGTAGGATCAGTGTATATAGGATCAGTGTATACGTAATGTAGGGCGGACGTAGGATCAGTGTATATAGGATCAGTGTATACGTAATGTAGGACGGAGGTAGGATCAGTGTATACGTAATGTAGGGCGGACGTAGGATCAGTGTATATAGGATCAGTGTATACGTAATGTAGGACGGAGGTAGGATCAGTGTATACGTAATGTAGGATGGACGTAGGATCAGTGTATATAGGAGCAGTGTATACGTAATGCAGGGCGGAGGTAGGATCAGTGTATACGTAATGTAGGATGGACGTAGGATCAGTGTATATAGGAGCAGTGTATACATAATGCAGGGCGGAGGTAGGATCAGTGTATACGTAATGCAGGGCGGAGGTAGGATCAGTGTATTTAGGAGCAGTGTATACGTAATGTAGGATGGACGTAGGATCAGTGTATATAGGAGCAGTGTATACATAATGTAGGATGGACGTAGGGTCAGTGTATATAGGAGCAGTGTATACGTAATGCAGGGCGGAGGTAGGATCAGTGTATACGTAATGCAGGGCGGACGTAGGATCAGTGTATATAGGATCAGTGTATACGTAATGTAGGATGGACGTAGGATCAGTGTATATAGGATCAGTGTATAAGTAATGTAGGACGGAGGTAGGATCAGTGTATACGTAATGTAGGGCGGACGTAGGATCAGTGTATATAGGATCAGTGTATACGTAATGTAGGATGGACGTAGGATCAGTGTATATAGGAGCAGTGTATACGTAATGTAGGACGGAGGTAGGATCAGTGTATACGTAATGTAGGATGGACGTAGGATCAGTGTATATAGGAGCAGTGTATACGTAATGCAGGGCAGAGGTAGGATCAGTGTATACGTAATGTAGGATGGAGGTAGGATCAGTGTATACGTAATGTAGGACGGAGGTAGGATCAGTGTATACGTAATGCAGGGCGGAGGTAGGATCAGTGTATATAGGATCAGTGTATACGTAATGTAGGACGGAGGTAGGATCAGTGTATACGTAATGTAGGGCGGACGTAGGATCAGTGTATATAGGATCAGTGTATACGTAATGTAGGACGGAGGTAGGATCAGTGTATACGTAATGTAGGGCGGACGTAGGATCAGTGTATATAGGATCAGTGTATACGTAATGTAGGACGGAGGTAGGATCAGTGTATACGTAATGTAGGATGGACGTAGGATCAGTGTATATAGGAGCAGTGTATACGTAATGTAGGACAGAGGTAGGATCAGTGTATACGTAATGTAGGGCGGACGTAGGATCAGTGTATATAGGATCAGTGTATACGTAATGTAGGACGGAGGTAGGATCAGTGTATACGTAATGTAGGATGGACGTAGGATCAGTGTATATAGGAGCAGTGTATACGTAATGCAGGGCGGAGGTAGGATCAGTGTATACGTAATGTAGGATGGACGTAGGATCAGTGTATATAGGAGCAGTGTATACGTAATGCAGGGCGGAGGTAGGATCAGTGTATACGTAATGTAGGATGGACGTAGGATCAGTGTATATAGGATCAGTGTATACGTAATGTAGGACGGAGGTAGGATCAGTGTATACGTAATGTAGGGCGGACGTAGGATCAGTGTATATAGGATCAGTGTATACGTAATGTAGGACGGAGGTAGGATCAGTGTATACGTAATGTAGGATGGACGTAGGATCAGTGTATATAGGAGCAGTGTATACGTAATGCAGGGCGGAGGTAGGATCAGTGTATACGTAATGTAGGATGGACGTAGGATCAGTGTATATAGGAGCAGTGTATACGTAATGCAGGGCGGAGGTAGGATCAGTGTATACGTAATGTAGGATGGACGTAGGATCAGTGTATATAGGAGCAGTGTATACGTAATGCAGGGCGGAGGTAGGATCAGTGTATACGTAATGTAGGACGGAGGTAGGATCAGTGTATACGTAATGTAGGACGGAGGTAGGATCAGTGTATACGTAATGTAGGACGGAGGTAGGATCAGTGTATACGTAATGTAGGACGGAGGTAGGATCAGTGTATACGTAATGTAGGACAGACGTTGGATCAGTGTATACGTAATGCAGGGCGGAAGTAGGATCAGTGTATACGTAATGTAGGACGGAGGTAGGATCAGTGTATACGTAATGTAGGACGGAGGTAGGATCAGTGTATAAGTAATGTAGGACGGAGGTAGGATCAGTGTATAAGTAATGTAGGACGGAGGTAGGATCAATGTATAAGTAATGTAAGACGGACGTAGGATCAGTGTATACGTAATGTAGGACGGAGGTAGGATCAGTGTATACGTAATGTAGGACGGAGGTAGGATCAGTGTATACGTAATGTAGGACGGAGGTAGGATCAGTGTATACGTAATGTAGGACGGAGGTAGGATCAGTGTATACATAATGTAGGACGGAGGTAGGATCAGTGTATAAGTAATGTAGGACGGAGGTAGGATCAGTGTATAAGTAATGTAGGACAGAGGTAGGCGGTCTGGGTTTAGGTGTGCAGATCAAATACATACCCCTCAACATTTTAGATCCCAGGACCATATGATGAAGTGCTAGACTGCCCCTTACCAACCTTCCCTCCCGTGCCACCCATTCACCTGCTATGATGAGCACTTTGGAACGGAAGATACCTCCCAACTTTCCCACCTTTGGGGCAAACCTGTACACTGGTGAGACACCGCCCTAAAATCTGGACTGTCCCACCAAAATTGGGACAGTTGGGAAGTGTGTACATGGGAGATTATTGTTCATGTGGGAGGTCAGAGGTGGGTTATTTGTGGCATGATGGTCATAGGGGGACAAGTGTTGGCATGGAGTGGAAGTCAATGGGGGATTAGTGTTGGTATTTAGGTTTTTGGAGGATTATTTTTGACGCTACGTATATGACAGTACCTTTTTATTTTTGTAAATCACTTGCCAGTAGCTCCCCCGGCAGCCCTTGAAATGTATGAATCATACTTCAATTTCTTACATTATTTAGTGAGATAAATAAGATTAGCAGCAGCCTAATAGGAATGAATCAGTACTGTATCTTGAAATAATGCGGGAAACAATTTTTTGTTATAAACGTGTAATATAATATATATATATATATATATATATATATATACATACATATATATATACACATACCCACACATACACGGGGTTACACATTTGGATTAGCCTTTAATTTTATTCCATGTTATCAAGTCCCTCTGGGGGAATCAAAGAGTGTATATAATGAGATGAAAAAGTGGAAGGGAATTAATTAGTGAATAACGTGGCAAATAAATTCACTCAATGTGTGTGTTTGGATGGGAGAGGGTTGGGCAGGGTGTATGGAGGGGGAGAGTTAATTCACAGATAATTCACCTCCCTGTCTATGAAGCAAACAGCCTGCTCTGATTGCCGGGCTGGTGGAGGAGGGGAGACTAGGAGACAATATCGACAGAAGAAAGGGATGAATGGGAGTATAAAGCAATGGCTGGCAGGGGAGAGAACCAATATAATAAGGCAAAAATGATGCATCTGCTGTGCCAGGGCTTGGCACAGAGCCAGGCAACGCATGCCCCATCCGTCCACCGCTGTAAAGAAGATAATGAGCAATGGGTGTGTGAGCGGTTGAACGAATTTAATAAAAAATAAAATAAAAAAATATTACAAAACGACAAAAGTGGCATGTAATAAAAACAGACCTAATGTACCCTCCCTCTAATTATTAATTTAGTATGTAAATGAGCCTAAACTAAGCAGTGTCTTAGCACAATTAAAAAGTTGGGATTAATGAAGGTTGGTCCGCAGAGGTTGCACAAAGTGTGGGTACGTCCTACTTGCCAACCTTTTTAAACTTTTTTCCAGGAGATCCCAGGCAGGGGGGCGTGGTTGGAGGGCGAGAGCGGCGGGGGGCAGTGAATTGCGCAATTTTGGCCCCGCCTCCGCGTCCAAATGCCGTTTTTGTCGCGGGGTGGGGCCAAAATGACGCGATTCACCGCGAATCGTGTCATTTTGACATGCAAGATGCCATTTGCGGGATATTTGCCTGCTCTCCCGGGGGTCCGGGAGACCTACCCGAATTTCTGGAGTCTCCCGGACATTCCAGGAGAGTTGGCAAGTATGGGGTACGTTCCTTATTACATGCGAGGAGGACAATGAGGCACATTTATATAAATAGAAATGTACTGTACGCCCGCATATTATGCTGTTTATAAATTACATTTATTTCACTACAACTTAGGTATTAACATTGACATGCAAACACCTTATGAGTTATGCAGATAATATGCCGGACTCCCAGAATCTGGGGAGCAGATCTACGGCAAAATGAAAGGCAGGAAATGTGCACAACCCTATATGGAAAGAGCATTTGTTTATTGTCTTTGTTTAAAGACAGCAAAGTAAAAAAGAGTTGAAAGAAACACGTCCCTGGCATTTAAATCTGTGTGTTGTCTCTGCCTCCTGTATGGCTGATCAGTGTGGAGCAGAGTCCAGCACTTTACTCTTATGCTCTTGTACACGACTGTAAGGCAATGACTTGTTTGCAGATATTATTTGATAAAGTTTATTTCATACAATCAGTCTTCTCTCCTCTCTCTGCATTTATAAGGAATTGTTGCAGTGTTTAGAATACTACAAGACTGATGCAGAGCTGCGAGAGTAAATTACTCTTAAAAAGAAAGGAGGGAAAAACAAGGCAGATCTGGGGATATGTCCATCTCTGCCTCAGCATAAGCGCCATCAGCAGGATATACAATAAATCATCAGGGTGTATATACACCTATCCGGTAGCAAATGCAAAAGATACACCTCCTAACTGGCGCATATGCGTGTTTCTGCAAGTCTGCATGAGCCGCATTTGTGTAAACACTCCTGTACTGTACTCTGCTAGTGGCTGCATAGGTGCGTATGTGTAAGTTTACTTTCGCAGAGTGATTTCAAACAAGACATGCCATGCAAACTAGCGTCGACAGCCTCCGTAGGTGTATATGGCTTTGTAGTTACTGCCTTTTATACTGTGTGTTGGATCTGTTCACCACTTTCACAATTGAACTTTATTTAGATACATTTATTCTATAGGATTTTGAAATTTGGACCATGCACGATCCTTATGTCCTATGATACAGCCTATCTATATATATCACGAGTTATAATAATTACTGAGAGGCTCATCTTCTGCTACTTTCATTACCTAGGTTTATTCAGTAACCAGTTTTTAGTTTCAGCCAAAATTAACTATTGTACTTGTATGATATGTGCATATGTAATGAGTAAACACACCAGAAAACTTAGAGCACTGTATGTCTTGTCTTCAAGACTTGATGTGTCGTACATATGTAACCTTGTAAAGAAACCTATTATCTTGTGGTTTCCTTACTTATCCACAAGATTGTACTAAGGTCGTTGTCACATCAATGCAAAGAACAGTGCTCCGTTACTTCTGCAAAGTATCTTCATTATAGTAACAGCTAGGTGAATGTATCCTTACATTACAGCAAGTTATGCATAAAATATTACATTATATATCATTGTGAATGTTATTAGAAGCTCTTTAAAGAAGCTGCCCACTTTTGGATAACCCTTCTCGTTCACTAGTGACCCTCCAGCGACACTGGCACTGAGCATCGCTCCAGTGTTCTTTGCCAAGGACTGTAGATTAGATCGGGTACAGGTGTCCCATTGGTGATATACTATTCTCTAGTCTGCTCCAGATTTGACTCTACAAGGAGGAAACTCTTCCCGATTGGTCCACTGGCTGAAAACTGGCAAACACTAATTGAATGAATAAAGGATACCCAAAAGTGTTACCCCTATAATAAAAGGCAACTTGTATTTTAAGTTTTGATGTTCCTTCAAGAATAGGTGCAACTTAGCTTTTGATGAGGCATCTGCAATTAGTGGGACATCCAAAACTCTATTGAATCACTGTATTTTCAAGACTAGTGACTTTGTCAGTATAAAGTCTCAAATACTTGATTTTAAGTTTTATTTTAACTTCTTCCTGGATGCCCCCTCCCTTCTCTGTATTTAAATCGAACTTCACAATCAAGTATTTCTGGAAGGAGTGTGGAAAAAAACTAAATGCAAAAAACCTAATAACGTAAAGCAAATCAAGTTAGACATGATTCATCAAAGCTCCCATCTACATTTCCCCTATGCTCAACCTAGATGATGAACATGTCTTAAATACTAGTATTCTATTGTATGCACCAACTACATCTGCTGCAAAGTAGGAGTTGATGACGAATAGAATGTGTAGTAGTTTATTAGAAAACATTTATAGGATGATTTAGTGGGGTGCTGTGCATTCCTCAGCGTACACAACATGAATCAGTCGACAGAATACCAGTTTAACACATAACAATTTATAGAATCAGGGATTTCTTTCTCACACAAGATAAACCTTCCCAGGAATATGTATTTTTGCATACAAAGGATTAAACAGAAACAGGAGTCAAAGCCACTGATTAGTGATCCCTCAGGGAATTGTCAACATTCTCCTCCCAGGAGCCACATGAAAGGAACACAGACAGAGGCAAAGGTGGACACCAAACACTCAGTCAAATGCCTCTTGAGTAAGAGAAATTAAGGCCACTTCTGAGAAAGCTGGAGATTTGCGTAGAGCAAAAAATGCATTGGTCCGAGTCCTGTGCAGAGGGTGAGTGAGATGGGCGAGGAGAGCGGGCAGCGTCCTATGTTGAAGGGCAGTAAGGCACTCACACTTTGTAGCGTAACCCACTTTCACCCACAGCAGCACCTTCACTGTTCTCCGGAAGGTCTTGAAATGTTGGTGACTCAAAGGCTTCACAAAGGCAAAAATACAATGAGAATATGTAAGGAGATACCTATGTCTTATGTGCCGACCAAAATGCAAAGAATGTCTAAATTTCACTGATTGTTTTACATCAATTTTAGTTCAATGTCTAGCAGTTTACCTGTGTGTGTTTTATATGTATAATGTTAAAAGGGGGGCAACTTTAAATGCATATTAACATTTTCACCCATGATGCAGACACTTAAGGTCGGTGCTGCAGACACTGGGTTAAGGTTATGATGTCTCAGGGACTAAATCAGGGATTTTCTAGTTTAGGAAAAACCCAGACCCAAACAGGGCGAGCCCGACACTATTCCTAGTGTCTGCAGCAAGTCACCAGATAAGGAACACAGAATGCTTCAATCATTCAGATTATCTAGGGGCACCTGGTTGACATGGTCATGTGTCTGACAAATATGTAATTTATAACGACACCCACCTTAAATGATAAGGAATGAGCGTTAATGGGCACAGTGGGTGCGATACATGCCTTCCTCTTAACCCACTCAGCACTCTGGTCCCCAATGAACCCAGTGGAGCAATGAACTGATGAGTTATTGTCTGGGGTCTACTACGGAGAGTCCCCATCCATACTAGAGTTTGCCCAACACTGAATGGAAAGGAAAAAATCCAATCACAGCCCCCCCTGTTCCTCCGCATCTGCCTCCTCTCTCCTTCTTCTTTGCCGTTCCTGCCGAGACCTCCAGCACAAAAACGCCGCCACCAGCAAGGCGGCCCCAGCCGCCAGTGCCGCCACCGACACTGCCTTGGCAATATCCATGTGTGGCCCTCGGAATTTAAAGGTGATGCACGTGGCGGCGATGCCGATCACTAGAGCCACAGCCCCGAAGGGGAACACACAGCGATGCCAGGACTTCTCCGCACCTCCTGTAGCCAGTGCCAGCTTGTTAAGAGTGGCCGTTGAGTCCGTGGCCGCCTCACCTGGATGGGGTGGCAGCGGGCCTGGCTTGGCAGCCGGTAAGCATGATAAAGAGTTAGACTTGCAGACAGTCATAGTCCTTTGCGTGGAGAAAAGGAAGGTCCCCTCTCCACCAGTCTCAGTCTCCAGATGCAGAAGAGTGCTGGGCTCCTCTTCAATGGAATTCGGAAGAAGCAGATGCCCCTCTATTGTGAGACCTCCAGAGAGGTAATTAGAGGATTTTTATTTCTCTCACTTGCTCACAATCTTATTGTCGGTCGCCCTTGATCCAGCTGCTCATCATCTGCTGTTCTCTATGTATTGGTGCCTCTCTCCAGTATTAGGCTGTCAGTTCCTGCTGTGTGTCACTCCTGCTGCTTTACTCTTTGTTCTTGCTCTGCTCTGTGGTCTCCTTCCCTGCTAATCTGCTTCTCATTCCTCCTGCTCCTCACTGCTCTCTTTCCTCTGCTAGTTCCCTGACTCTCTGTCTCTCCCTGTCTATTTTGCTCACTGCTTCTCTTCAGTCTTTCTGCTTATTGGTGGAAGGGCAGGATGGTGGGCGAGACTCCCAGACGCTCTCATTAACACTTTCCTGTCCCTCTGGCACATTGCTGTCAGTTTTGTTGTTGTAATCCGCAATACACAGGGCTGGCTATTTCCACAAATAATAACAAAGCACAATGTAGCCAATAGTAAAAAAAAAATGGTGTAGTCATACAATAATATTCTTAGTGCACATTGCACCCCTCTCCCTTCACAGTGCTTCTATGTTATAATAACCACTCGGAACTTAGGACAACAATGGGATTATAGAGAGATTAGCAATATGAAGAGGATGGCAAGTAATGACACTAAATGTTAATGTAATACATTTTCATGAAGAATATATATATATATATATATATATATATATATATATACACACACACACACACACACACACACACACATATATATATTCACACATATATTATACACACATATATAGACACATATATACACATATATATATATAATTTATATATCAGCCACAGCATTAAAACCGCTTGCCTAATATTGTGTAGGTCCCCTGTATGCTGCCAACACAGCTGTGACCTGTTGAGTCATGGAATCCACAAGACCTCTGAAGGTGTTCTGTGGTATCTGGCACCAAGACATTAGCAGCAGATCCTTTAAGTTGCAAGGTGAGGCCTCCATGGCTCGGACTTGTTTTGCTAGCACATCCCATAGATGTTAGATCTAGGAATTTGGAGGTCAATTCAACACCTTGAACTCTTTGTCATGTTTCTCAAACCATTCCTTTTTGCGGGGCACATTATCCTGCTCAATGAGGCCACTACATCAGAGAATACCGTTACCATGAAGGGGTGTACTTGGTCTGCAGCAATGTTTAGGTAGGTGCTACACGTCAAAGTAACATCCACATGAATGCCAGGACCCAAGGTTCTTCAGCAGAACATTACGCACAGCATCACACTGCCTCCACTGGCTTGCCTTCTTCCTATTGTGCATCCTGGTGCCATCTCTTCCCCAGGCAAACAATGCACATGCCCCCGGCCGTCCACATGATTTAAAAGAAAACGTGATTCATCAGACAAGGTCATCTTCCATTGCTCCATAGTCCTGTTCTGGTGCTCATGTACCTATTGTAGGCGTTTTAGGCGGTGGAAAGGGGTCAGCATGGGAACTCTGACCGGTCTGCGGCTACACAGCCCCATATGCAGCAAGCTGCCATGTACTGTGTGTTCTGACACCTTTCTATCACAGTCAGCAATACATTTTTCAGCAGTGTGTGATACAGTAGCTCTTCTGTGGGATTGGACCAGACAGACTAGCCTCCGTTCCCCACGCATCATTGAACCTTGGACGCCCATGACCCTGTTTCCCGTTCACCAGTTGTCCTTCCTTGGACCACAATTTGGTAGGTACTAAACACTGCATACCGCGAACACCCCACAAGACCTCCGTTTTGAAGATGCTCTGACCCAGTCGTATAGCCATCACGATTTGGCCCTTGTCAAAATCTCTCCGATCCTTACACTTGCCCATTATTCCTGCTTTCAACACTTGCTGGCTCATATATCCCACCCCTTGACAGCT
Organism: Mixophyes fleayi; assembly: GCF_038048845.1. Lineage (NCBI taxonomy): Eukaryota > Metazoa > Chordata > Amphibia > Anura > Limnodynastidae > Mixophyes > Mixophyes fleayi. The sequence continues at coordinate 26,262,385 of NC_134408.1, read as the reverse complement.
GCCATTGTAACAAGATAATCAATGTTAAGATAATCAAGATATCAAGATAATCACTTCAGTTGTCAGTGGTTTTAATATTGTGGCTCTTCGATGTGTGTGTGTGTGTGTGTGTGTGTGTATACATATATATATATATATATATATATATATATATATATATATATATATATATATATTTAAGTCTGTACACCATTATTGAAATTGCAGGGGGTTTGTGATGTAAAGCTTGAAAGCGAGACATTTTTTTCTGAAAATAGATAACTGAAAATAAAACTACATATATAAACACAGAAGGATTAGAGATTTCCTAACATCAGCCAGGGTGGCGTGGATACAACATATATATAACAATCTATCATCTACATAACAACAGGGCAGACTCACATCTTGTGAAGCAGATTACAAATCTACAAACCTTCTGTTCCATTTTAATTCTGTTACAATGTGTTTAGTCCTTATTATCAATGTTACTCTGAAAGCCAGTTTACCCAGAACTGTATATTTATCTAGAGTGTATTCTAGTATGTGCAGCGTGTACAATCTACTATATTTAGGGCTTGCAGATGGAACGTGACGTGAGCAAACCGCTCTGAAAATCGTGCAGGCATTAGGATCACTGAGGCACACAGATTCCTGGATCAATTATTTTCAGAGCGGTTCACTCATATCAGGTTCTGTCTGGAAAGCCGTGTGAGCAAATTCTGGTCTAAGCAAGTCCTCAAAGTCTTTTGTGAGCAGTGATAATAGGGAAGCGCCACTTTCAAACTAAGCTCAGACCGTCAAAATATACAAATGGGAGAATTAAGGTATCCAGGACTCTGGTATAACGTGAACGTCACACAGTAGAGCTAGAACACTTAAGGAGACAATCTACCTTCCAGGAATTCTGTTGTCCAGGCAGAAAATATATACAACAACAGGTCTGCTGTGTAGATACAATCCAATGCACAGACTGAAGAATTGCAGAACCTATTATTCCCTCTAGATGACTTCATACTGGGGTATTAAGACTGAAAAACAAAAACCCACAAGAGCTGCATGTAGCATTTTAGAAACATTTTCTTCTCCGTCTCTCCAAGCTAACCTGCTGGCGGAACCTTATGAACGCCAGAGGCGGAGCCCTGCACATCCTGGCATTAATGAGGCTGCACTCAATGGATCTACAGTGGCCAATGACAGAGCAAAACAGGGGACAATGCGCAGAAGACTTTAAGTTGACCTGAATTGATATTACATTGACATGGAAGTCATAAAAGTTTATTCTAATAAATATTATATCAGCTCCACTTTGTGTAGGTGACAGAGACACTTTACGGTGCATATAGGAATGGTCTTTCTCACACAGGCAGCCATTTTGTCGGCTGACTGAATATTCATGAGTATGCAGCCAATTATTTCCCTAGGAACTAGTGACCTCACTGGGGTAGGCGACACGTCTTAAGAAAGTGTTAGATCCTATGGAATTGAAAGGCTGAATATTGTCTGAACTGATCAGCAGAATATTTGTTCAGCCCACAAAATGGCTGCCTCCATGATGGGTAGGTGGCGGATTCACTTTAAGCATGCTTACCAAGTGTCTCGATTTAGGAGGCACAGTTCCAATACTGGTGCACACAGGGTCCCACACTGGCCTGGCAGAGGGGTCAGAGCCACCTTAACAACAGTATGGGCCCCCGGGCACAGCAGTGCATCGGGGCCCCTCTATATAAATATATAAGTAAAAAAAAAAAAGGATTATATATATTTATATATAAAATTAGTCACTTTTTTTTCCCAAATCCCCCTCTTAACTTACCTTTCAATCGAATTGCGTCGAATCCTCTCTGTACTTCGTCGCTGTGCTCCTCCATGCTGTGCTCGCAGTGAATGTCGGGCGTGATGACGTCATCACGCCCGACATTCACTGCGAGCGCATCACGGAAGAGAGGACCAGGGAGTGAGCCGCAAAAGGCAAGTTTCTTTTTTTTTTTTTTACAGCAGACCTGCCAGGGCCCCCTTTCCCCCTGGGCACCTGCCCATCGTGCCTAATGGGAGACGACCCTGAGAGAGGTAACTTCAGCCTAACCACTGCCAGTCAACATCACTGGGGTGTTGAGTATCACTCAGCTGCTCTGATAAATGTTTTTGATAAATTGAGGCAAGATACAATTTTCTTTGACATTGCTTGTTTGGTAAATAGGGGTCTATGGTGAAAACTGGAGTTTTTTCCAGCTATAGCTCATCATCATCATCATCACCATTTATTTATATAACGCCACTAATTCCGCAGCGCTGTACAGAGAACTCACTCACATCAGTCCCTGCCCCATTGGAGCTTACAGTCTAAATTCTCTAACACACACAGAGACAGAGACAGAGACAGAGACAGAGAGATATTAGGGTTAATTTTGATAGCAGCCAATTAACCTACTAGTATGTTTTTGGAGTGTGGGAGGAAACCGGAGCACCCAGAGGAAACCCACGCAAACACGGGGAGAACATACAAACTCCACACAGATAAGACCATGGTCGGGAATTGAACTCATGCCTGTGCTGTGAGGCAGAAGTGCTAACCACTAAGCCACTGTGATGCCCCATACATCTTAAGGACTACTGCCGGCTGCTGCAAAGGCTTTCCCATGTCTTTGCACAGGGAAGCCTATTTTCAAGTATGGCAGCAGCGCCTGTATTGTGCTCTACCTGTTCTGCTGAAAGATAGCGAAGACAAAAAAAAATCTTTTATTACTCCAAAGGAAAAAAAAATGTTCTCAGCCTGGAACTGTTTTTTAAACGTATGAGGATATTGCCCAGCAGCCTCCAGCAAATTAATATTTTCTGGGGTGAGGGGGGATGTTGGGAGAGACAAAGCTTGGTATAATATAACATTTATAAGTGCCTTATTTTTTATATAAATCAAAGTTTGTTTGTGTTTTGTTTTAAATGCCTTTAATTCATTTTATTTTATTATTTTTTTTGTTTAAATAGTGGAACTGATCCAAGCTTCCATTTTCTGTTTCTGATCTTTTTAATGGTAAATCTCAGTGATGGGTAATATTTTATTTCTGCAAAAAGCAGCAATAACAAGTTGCACTTTTTCGTCGCAATAACCATTATGATAATAAATTGAGCCCTAAATGTTTTAAATGTCTCTTATCCTACCCGATATAATGTGAAGTAGAGGGCCTCTAGGGCGAGCTGTGGTCAAATGTACCAGACAAATGTGTAGTCGCTTCTCTGCCTTTGGCTAAGAATAAGTGTAGTTCTGTCCTAGCTGAAGGGAAGACGTCTCTCCGATAGGCAGATTGTCTGATGCCAGAGCGCTAGTGGTGTACAGAGCCTGAGGTGTCTGTACTGGGCCTGGGGGGCACCAGAAAATGCACAGATAGCGGGACTAGAGCCAAAGTAAGGCACGCGTACTAATTATTTATCAAGCACATAGCACTGTGCACTTTTTGCACAATTTTTATTTGTCTTCCTCTACTGAGGGATATGGGTGAGACGCTTATTGGCAAACCTCTCCCCAAGTTTTTAGAGGCTCCCTACTTATGGGGGGATCCAGTTCCCCGAGGGAAGCTATTGGTCAATCTCGAGGAGAAAGAAACCCATCCAAGTCATGTGGCAGGTGACAGGGATTTCAAGGAGCCCCCCTATCTTTGGCAAAGGGGGTCCTGAAGACCCTTATCCTATCAAGGGGCCCTTTGGCTTCAGAGATGGGGAGGAATGGGGCCCTTTACCTTTATGGAAGGCTTCAAAGACCCAAGCCCCCAGCACTGGCCTTTGCACAGCACTGAGAGATCTGGAGTGCGCACCTTTGTCTTCCATAGAAGACAAAAATATATATTTCTTTATATACCACATTTTTTGTGTAAATCCTATCAGAGTTTACCAACTTTTCCCTGTTCCATGCCACCAATAATTTGTGGCATCATTGATTGAATAGTTTGTCAGATGGCTGTTCAGCCGCAAAATGCTTAGCATGGCAAAATTCACAAATACTGTTCATGGGACCAGTTATGAGCATGAATATATGTTTCATCAAGAACGGCGTGGCATCTTGTACGCTACATTGTAGGCGTTGATGTGATATTACCTATGTCCTGTTCACTCTTTGATTGTTTTCCCTGTGACGGGCAAATTTCATATTTGCATGGTGATCCCGTTCACGTTCTCTTTGGTCATCATAGTTTGTCGTCAGCCTTTATCCCACTCCGAGTAATTAATTAATTAATTAGCAGCAATTACATGAGGGTAACTGAACGATGCTGACATTATATGAAAACATCTAACCAATTCCTGATTCTGACATTATCCAATGTATATCATATGTGTAGACAGGATAATGTCAGTGTAAATAAATAGATCTGTGTCAATACATTGCCTATTAAATGTGTATTACTTGAGTCATGGGGTGTATATTATTATTATTTTTCTTGCTATACCTGACAGCAAACGTTCTTTACAATCTGACTCTAACAGCTAAGAAGAATATAGTCGGTATTGTGAAATGAGAACTGGGCGGGTATAAGTCTGTCTCTCTTAATATAAGAATAAAATTCCTCTGTTTAACCCTGTGGTGGAAAAACACAATTAGTAAATTTTTGGAAGTGATCAGAATAATAATTTTATTAATGGAAATATGATATAAAATATAACACAATTAATATATTTGTTTTGGAGTTATTGTGTCTTTAAGATGACTTCCCTCAGTATCTATATGCAGCAATTTATATGACTTTGTTTACATACGTGTTACATGCAGGCGCAGGACATCATACATTTCAGCTTCCCATGACAAGACACTTGTATGTATTAGAAAGTGCACAAGAATATATTTGTGAAATTGGAATTTTGTTAAGTTGGTTTTTTTTTGGAAGCGATAGTTGATTCCACATTCGTGGGATAAATGATGCGCAGAAGTTAAATGTTACCAAACAAGGGTCTAACATGAACTTACACTTATTTTTTTCCGTCATTTTGACGAGCTTTTTACTAGTTCTATTATATTCCCTGAAGACTGGTTGCATTCTTTAGAAGTTGGTGAAATAAAATGAGTAGGGGGCATTTACTTACCAGATAGTTATGGGGTCTGAGGATTCATGCTATAATACAGTAGGGGGCAAGGGAGTGGTAGTGGTGGGAGTGGGGTTCTAGAATGACATGATTATCTGTGATCTGTCAATGTTGTCAAAGCTCCTCCCTCACAGGAGGGTGCACTGCATCTCCGGGGGAACTCCGGGAGTCTCCTGGACATTCCGTTAGAGAAGACATTTATGCAAATAATCAATTTACCAAAATTTCTTTATACTTTCGTGACAATAAATATTCCGAAAAAATTAGTTTTTGAAAAGTAATTGTAAAATGTACCAACATGTGAAACTGCAGCCTCTAGAGGAAAAAGGGGTTAAGGGACTAAAAAGAAGGATCTCATAATTGTATCCATCCCCAAAACTATTGGTGTGATTAATGCTATGTGAAATTAATTAAGGTCAGTTTTCTTTATTTCTTAAAGGCAAAAAAAGTAGAATATACATGAGAGTAAATGTACGAACTGTCGTTAACTGTGATCAGAAGATCACCGACTATGACGGCTCTGGCTGCGGAGAATTTGTGCCATATATACAGTAGGTATAAGTTATTTTGTATGTGGACATAGCATCTTATAGTATAGTAGAATCCTTTTAAGTTTGTCCAACATTGTACCTATCATGTAAAGAGGTCTGTGCTGAAACTCTAGTGGTTCATGGAGATAATGGAATCTTGCAGCCTAGGGGGCAAATTCACCAAACGATGATCGTACACTGTGAGATCTGGTTGTTTAGCTTATTTGTCTAATAACCTAATCTATGGTCACTTTGGGCCGATTAATTCCCTGGCATGGCTGAGAAGGCAGTCTGTGGTGCTGCCATAGAAGTGCACAGGAAAATCCACGATATTAGGGGACTGTAGTACCCAGAAACATGACATTGTAGGAGGGTAATTGGCTTCTATAAAATTTTTTTACCCTAATCTCTCTCTGTCTGTCTGTGTGTGTGTATGTTAGGGAATTTAGACTGTAAGCTCCAATGGGGCAGGGACTGATGTGAGTGTGTTCTCTGTACAGCGCTGCGGAATCAGTGGTGCTATATAAATAAATGGTGATGATGATGATGATAATTGTGGTGATTTTCGGAAGCTCTATGCTGAGAATTGAAACAGAATTGACTACTACTACTACTACTACTACTACTTATGGTTGGTCAGATTCTACAAAAATGGTCTTTTGGCAATAAGGCCGAATGGCAGACTGAAAGTGACCCGTACGTTGCTCCTAGCCAATATGACAATATACATATGACGATGGAAACATCAGCTGACCATTTTACAGTGGATTTCGAACAGTTAAGTCAGACTTTTTGGTATCAAACACAGAGCAACGTCAGGTTCCTCAGTCAGGTCACTAGTTCCTAGTGACCTGACATGTGACATTGGTCCAGCCCACAAAAATAGCTGCATCCACTCTCGGTAGGTGACAAGAAACCTACCAATCAGAATCACCCCGTACAACTAACTTCTACACAGTGTGGCAATGACTTCGTCTACAGCCTGAGAGGGCTGTACCATTTAGAAATACATATCTGCACTTTCCATCTACTGAAAGGCAAGCAAATTAAAAATAATCAATAAAGGGTGGGCTTAATGTGGTAATAGTTTAGACATCATTTGCAATTTACGACTTATTTCTTCTACATGTGTCAAAACGTTACCAAGGACACAATTCCTTAATGTAGACTTGATAAGCAGAAAGGGCCAGCGGCAGCAGAGACCTGTCAGCTAAATGCAGCCAGGAAAAATAAGAGAACTGCGCAGAGCATTATCATTATATATAATAAGATGGAAATGACACAGCTATTTGATTATATTTGACCGTATAATGTGGCAGTTTTCATAGAGCTGTCCGGCCTCTGTCATAGCACATGGTCCCAACGTGTGACACGGTGCTTGGGAAGGGGTCACATGGGAGCTCATCACGGGGTGAACTCTGATCACTGCTAAAATGTTCATAAAAATACAGCCACTGTGCTAGGGAAATAATTGGTTCCACATTGCTAAAGGAGTAACTCCTAATGAACACAAGTGTTCAGCGGTATTCTCAAAAATATAAAAAAGCGATATATCTTTTAGTGCACAGCACACAAAGGGCCTGATGGCGAGTTGAACTTACACTGGCACTTAAAATTCAGGTAAATCATATTGTGCATGCCCACAAAGAGAACGGATGCATATGTGCGAATGCAGATATGTGTGCATCTGGCACTTGTGCCTCCTTAAGGCTGAAAAGTCGGAAACTGGCTGGCGGAACACGGTAAGCCAGGCAGGAGGGTGATGCGGTTAACGGGGCGCCCCACCAACCCGCCCGAGGGTGACGTCCCCATTGTTCCGAGTCCCGCTTTCAATAGCAAATGACCTTCCCCACATACGCCTAGTGAAGGGCCTTTCCCAGAGCATGCACAGTGACGGCCAGCGGATAGGCGATGAAGATCCCATGCCTTCAAGGCAGCAGGAAGGAGCAGGACCTATTTTTTTGGGCTGCACCCACTTTGTGGAATTCCCTCCCTCGCACAGTAAGACTTTCCTCTAGTCTCCAAACCTTCAAGCGTTCTCTGAAAACCCACCTCTTCAGACAAGCTTATAGTATTCCTCAACCACCATCTTAATGTCCCCCTATTACCACCCTCTACACAGCTAACACAAGACAACAACCCTCTGACCAACATTGCCACACACACAGCCCACTCAATACTTTTACCTTTGCATTCTAGCTTGTCCATTGTGCAATATGATGTAGCATATGCCCTTGTGTTTCAAACTCCCATTGTCCCATAGATTGTAAACTTGCGAGCAGGGTTCTCTTACCTCTCTGTCTGTATGTATTACCCAGTATTGTTTTATTACTGTTTGTTCCCAATTGTAAAGCGCTATGGAATTTGCTGGCGCTATATAAATAAATGATGATATTAGAAAACCCTGTGACGCTATGGTTTGGCGACACTATAGCGATGGACTGACTCTTCCTTTAGAGGGTACGTCCCTCAGAGAAAAGCACGTTTGCCTTACTCAGCTAAAAGTCACACATTGTGTACCTTGTTTCCAATTGTTTTTGTACCTTTTAGAAATCCTAGATAGTTTAAGATCTATTGCTGAGCTTTTTGTTTATTTAGCTGTGTCATAAATGATGCCAGGTCTATACTACATACCTAGAGTTTGATTTTTCCAGTGGGATATACAAACATCAATATGTATGGATTTCAAGAACAGGTTCGGGGGAAGGTTGACAGAGCTGAAAATAGCAGAGCTCCAGGGGAGCTGGCTGCTCAAATGCTGTCAAAAAATCTGATTAGTGGTGCGACTGTCAGTTACCTATGTGAGTCATCCTATTTCCAGAAATATTGGATCAGTGGCTGGGAAGCAGCCCAGATTATGCTGCCACAAGAGGTTTAGCTTAAGCTAGAGACAAAAACATGCAGTGTGTGGGAAAAATGTTTCTGTACCGAGCGTTTCAGAGCACAAGCGACACAGACATCAGTGAAAAGAATTTGTGACTCCTCAGACTCTAGTTATCATTTATTTAGTACATTTTACAAAATGACAGCTAGAATCAGATTGGTTGCTACAGGCAACATCTCCACTTTTTTAAACCAGCAGCTTGATAAATTTACCCCCCAGGAGTCACAAATTCTTTTTACCTCTCCATGATCTATCTGTTCTGTCACAGCTGTCAGATTGTATGTACCTACTTCCACTTGTGTCATAACATGAACATGTTATAGATTATAAGGTGAAGCGTGTGAGTTGGCACTATGCTGGCACTATGTTGAAGGTAAGTTGACAATTGTGAGGTTCTTGACGTCTTAATTCTCCTTCTTTATGGATGTTACAGCATACCTCCCAACATTGTGGATATCTACATTGGGACACAGCTCTGAAAGGGGGAGTGTCTGTGTCACAATAGGGGTGTGTGTGTCCCACCAGGGGGCGGGTCTGTGTCACACCAGGGGGTATGTCTGTGTCACATTAGGAGCGTATTTGTGTCACAATAGGGGCGTGTGTGTGTCACAATAGGGTGCGTGTCTGTCACAATAGGGGGCATGTGTGCCACATCTGGGGGTGTGTCTGTGTCACAGTAGGGGGCGTGTCTGCCACACTAGGGGGCGTGTCTGTGTCACACTGGGGGCGTGTCTGTGTCACATTAGGGGGCGTGTCTGTGTCACATTAGGGGGCGTGTCTGTGTCACATTAGGGGGCGTGTGTGTCACATTAGGGGGCGTGTGTGTCACATTAGGGGGCGTGTCTGTATCCCACTAGGGGGCGTGACAGTGTAACATCAGGGGTATGTCTGTATCACACTAAGGGACGTGACAGTGTCACATCAGGAGACGTGTCTGTGTCACATTAGGGGCATGTCTGTGTCACAGTACGGGGTGTGCCTTGTCACATCAGGGTGTGTGTCTGTGTCACATTAGGGGGCCTAGTCATGGTGCAATAAACATGGTCACACACTCTGGGGGAGCATCCTGCACTCTGAAACTCTAGTCCTCCCGAAACACCTCTCTCAGCCCCAAAAGTCACCCTTCACTTGCCGTGGGCACAAGAGACACCTGCCTCTGGTGCCTGCGACCCCAGCCCACCGTGGTACTTCTCAACTTCCAAGTCGGGACAAAGGTGCCGACTGCACGATGGCGGGACAGTCCCCTCAGCTCAGGACTGTCCCGCAGGAATCAGGACAGTTGTGAGGTGTGGTTACAGATGGTTAGATTTATTCATAGTTGCCTATTCTCCCGAAATGTCCAGGAGACTCCCTAGTTTCTTGGAGTCAAGAGCAGGGAAACCCCTGGATCACAGCCAGTTTAGTAAAGTAAATGGAGGGCGGGGGGAGCTTAGTGACACTATTCATGCGTCATTGTGGCCCCACCCCTTGATGTTATAGGCCAAAAATGAGTCTGGGGGCGGGGCCGATTACGCAATTCTCCGAGCCACGCCCACCTGCCACCCAGAAAATAAATTGCCATAGTTGGCAAGTGTGGATTTATTTTCACCAACAAATGACAATAGGCACATTCATGACCAGACATATTTAAATGTTTTGAAGATACATTAGCTTCAGTATTGGAATAAATATCTATATTTAATGGGCTTCATATATAGAGGAATTGGTAAAAAATTTTTAAAAAAATACACATTTCCATGCTCCTTTACAGTGCTTCTTTTAGACTATTAGAGCAGCCTCAGAAACTTAATTCAAAATTAAAGAGCTGAGTTCTCCCAAGTACAAGGATAACAAATGCCATATTTTAGTTTCACAGATTTTGTCCCCTTGGAAGTATACTTATATATAGTATATACACACACACATTATATATATATATATGTATATATATATATATATATATATATATATATATATATATATATATATATATATATATATATATAGTTTCTCCAGCGGAATCACTCCTAGTAGCATCATCCAGAAGGCACACCTCTGTCCACTTTAATAAGAAGGTAAAACCCTATTATGAACTTTTATATTTTGTGGGTAGCACATTATATTAATTGCATAATTAATTCCATAAGACATGCTCTAATCCATAACATGTGCATTAAAAATGATCAGCCCCAGGATAGTGGAGCTCTGTGACAGGGGAGTACACACGTTGCTTAGCAACAGAGATCTGACCTCACAGATATGACACAATAACAACATAAACAGCCTTACAGTGAACAGAAAACAACACATAGCTTCACAGGACACAACTGAGTCAAAATCAAACCTGGATTTTATAAAGCAATAATCCTATGACTATACAGAACAGAGTGTATACAGATGGTGAGCTCTCAGTAATGACTGACATTATTGCAGAATATGAGAATATCATGCAGTGAGGCCAGACTTGCTCATGCTGTTCTTTAATTATCATTAGGACCTTCCCAATCCCCATTTTTATGTTTGTGGTGTTAGTGCTGTTAAACCATAATTAAACACATAATAAACAAATAATTAACCAAATTAAATTAATGACCATAGATTAATCATAATTAATCTCATAATGAATAAACCAAATAATAAATATATTCAACCCAATAGAAACTCCACTTTGGTTATCCCACCACCAACACTTACACCCCTCCCTTTAAGGGTACAGGAAACAATACCAGGGGGTAAATGTATCAAGCTGAGAGTTTTACGGCGGGTTTGAAAAGTGGAGATGTTGCCTATAGCAACCAATCAGATTCTAGCTGTCATTTTGTAGAATGTGCTAAATAAATGATAGCTAGAATCTGTTTGGTTTTTCAAACCCGCTGGAAAACTCTCAGCTTGATACATTTACCCCCCAGGTGATAATTGTATGAGTATGTTAAACTCAGAAATGAGCTTTTCTAAATACCAGGCACTTTTTTTTCCTCAAAGTAAGTGGCAGAAGCCATCTTTTTGGGCAATGTTAATTTATTGGTTTGTGCACATCAGGCTTTGATCTGATGTTGCACTTTTATGTTGTACAGGATGATTTGTTTTGGATGTACAAATTCAATAAAAAATGCTAATTTGTCATAAAATGTCCATTTTCTAGAGTAGTAGCATAGCTTTATCAGCTGGAGTAACTAGAGACATTGGACCCGATTCATTAAGGAAAAGAAAATAAAGGAGTAACTTTGCACCTGGGCAAAACCATGTTGCATTGGAGGGGGAGGGTAAATTTATAATGTGAGGACAGATTTATAATTGGGGTAGGGCATGTCCTTGATCAACTTTAAATTTCAGTAAGCTATCATAAAGCTACATAAAAAAAACGCTAGTGTTTAACATATGTACAAAACAATAAACTAATTTGCACCCCCTGCATTGTAACATGGTTTGTACAGGAGAAAACTCACTCCTTTTTTTGCCTTAATTTCCTTAATAAATCAGGCATTATATGTCGGGAACAATAGATATACACATTAGTAACTTGACCCCTTGCATACAAGCTCACAACCAAAAACACAATAAAGGGAGTGCTGAATATGACACCTCTACGGATAAATATTACGTCATAAACGTCTCGGTAAAGATTTAATCTGCATGATATCAATGACAGCGTGGGTAACCAGTTAATGGACCATTTAATATCAAAGAAAATATATGTCACATGGCATCACCATGACAACATCTGAGGGGGGAACCTATAGGAGCAGAGGAACAGTATCAACTTGGTCTAATTATAGCTGACTTCTCAGTTACTACTTAATTCAGTATACACTAATAGGGAGAATCATGAAAGAGATTTTCTTTTTCTTTTTTCAAATACACATTTTTCCTTAAATGGACTGTAACCTCAACAATAGCTGCTGCACCGCACAGTGAGCTAGGCAATTAGGCTTACTAGCACCATTGTATAAATAGGCAACTTTCCTATAACAAGGATACTTGCACACATTTATCCTTTAAAAATGATATTACACACCATACAAAGGCAGAATAAAGAATTTATGGCTAATGTCCCATTAAATTAATGAAATACAATTTAACTAACACCTAAAATAAAACTTCCATAATTGACCATTGCAGACATTGTTCCCTTGATGTCTGTGAATTAATTGAATTAATTTTATTGTAACGTCAGGAAAAGATATGGTGGTCAGCCCTTGAAAACATTTTTTTATTTTATTTAAAATTTAAATTTGACATGAGTGATTTTTACTAATACATTATTTATAGACGATGAAACATAGTAACATAGTTGATGAAGTTGAAAAAAAGACCCCAGTCCATCAAGTTCAACCTATTTTGGATCTCCTGTGATCCCTCTCTTATATATGAAATTGATCCAGATAAAGCAACCACCGATCTGTTTCAATCGGGTAAAATCCCTCCTGACCCAATATTGCAGTCCTATTTCTCCCTGGATCCACTACTGTCCTTCATTTTAATTAACGGTCGTAACCCTGGATACCCTTCTCCACTAAAAATTTGTCTAACCCTTTCTTAAATATATCAGTTGAATCTGCCATCACAGTCTTCCCTGGCAGTGAATTCCATATCTTGACTGCCCTTACTGTAAAGAACCCCTTCCTTTGCTGGTTGTAAAATTTCCTCTCCTCTAAACTTAGGGAGTGACCGTGTGGTTTGTGTATGGTCCTTGGGGTAAAAAGTTCCCATAAATGTTCTCTGTATTGACCCTTAATGTATTTGTACATAGTAATCATATCTCCTCTTAGACGCCTCTATTCTAAAGTAAACATACCTAAACTGGCTGACCTTTCCTCATAATTTAATGATTTAATGACGCCATACCTTATTCTTGAAAAGGTCAATAATTAGCATCAGTCCAAGACAACATCCGCTACAATCAAGTCATACATGTTCAGGGACTAATACAATCAGTGCATATCATAAAGAGAAGAGTCGTGATATTGACCAAATTTTTACTATAAAGATAGAAGAGAGAAGAAACAGAAATGAAAGGCTAGTCAGAGAAAGGTAGGTAAGATAGATCAGAAGGCGGTGTGGCAGACCGCCAATAGAAGAAAAGAAAAAGAAGGCAGAGCAAAATATAGAAGAGAAGTGAGGGGACGGGGGATGGTAACGGATTGAGGAGGGATATCAAGTGGAGTGTTGTAGAGGAGTCATAGGACAAAAGGAGTTTGGATTTCAAAAAATGATATCCACGGTGCCCAGACTTTGTTAAATGATGTAGAAGTATTATGCAGTGTGCATGTCATAAACTCCATTTTGTATGAGTGCCAAACTCTATTAATAATTGTCTGCATAGTAGGGGCGGTGGGTTGTTTACAATTAGTGGCAATTTGACACAGTGCTGCAGAAATGTGACGGAACATTTTTGTTTGCTGTGTTGTCGCAGATGGAATTCCAAGTGGCAGAAGGAATAATCTGGGAGAGATTGGGATGTCAACCTGCAGAATCTGAGACGCGAAATCCCGTAGTTCCAACCAGAATGTGGCAATCTTGCGGCATTGCCACCAAATATGGAGGAAGGACCCTTCCGACGAACATCCTCTCCAACATGAGCTGGATGAGTCAGGAAACATTTTTTGCTATTTGGTTGGGACCAAGTACCATCAATAAAGAAGCTTATAGGCGTTTTCTTTCAGCTTCACACAGATTGAACTAGAGGCCGTGTTGGACTTTATTTCATCCCAATCGTCTCTAGCCAAAGGGCCTCCCAGATCCTCCTCCCAGGCTCGCTCATGGGAATCTTGGATGTCTGAGTCAGGAACTCTCAGCTCCCCATATAGCTGAGATATGAGGCCATTGGTAGAGGATGAGGTCAACGGCCTGATTCTTAAAGATAATTTAGTGGTGGAATGAAAATTTCTTAGTTGTAAGTATTGGAAAAAAAAGATGTTGGGAATATTGAATTTGGTTTTTATGTCTTCAAATGAGGGAAAAGAAGTATCTTTAGTGATATCATTAAGATAGTAAACATCGTTCCTTTTCCAAAATTCAAATGACGAAGCTATACGACCCGGAGGAAAGTCTGGGTTATCAAAGAGAGGAACAATTGGACTAGGAATCAGGGCGAGATTAAACTTTGCGTTTGCTCACTCCCGGATAGAGCGAATGCGATACAATTGGATGATAAATAGCGGACCGAGGGCATTTAGTGCGAGGGAGCCACAGCAAAGAGGAGGCGGAAGAAATACCTAAGCTTTCGGGTTCGATCGAGACCCAAACTTTGGAGGAGCCCGAAGAATTCCATAAAATACATTGGGCAAGTTGTGCTTCCAAGAAATAGTTTCTGAAATTGGGGACCCCCAAAACACCATCCCGTGTCGATCTTTGTAGGACAAGGAGCCGGACTCTTGGACGTTTTCTACCCCATATAAATTGTGAAGTGTAGTGTTGCAAAAATTTGAATACATAAGGGGGGATGCGTATGGGAAGGGCTTGAAAAAGATATAGTAATCTGGGCAAAATGTTCATTTGGACTGAGTTGATACGTCCTATCCAGGAAATTAGATATTTACTCCGACGTCATACCTTTTATCAATTTTGTTGCCCTTCTCTGAACCCTATCTAGTTCCAAAATGTATTTTTTAGAGTGGTGCCCAGAACTGTACTCTGTATTCAAGATGAGGTCTTTCCAATGATATATACCCTCGTATTAGAAAAATTAGATCATCAATAATCTAGAGAATGGTCTCAGAAATCGCATTGATAAATAAGGGACAAAGTTACACAGGCCCAGACCATTTGTCTGAGTAGTTTAGTGGCATTATTAAAATGTCATATTTTTACAGATTGATATATTTTTTGTTACCGGCTGCCAGTAAATTTACTGACTGCTAGCAGCCATGACTACGGCTTCTCGCACTCATGTCAGTTATTACACGGCTACATATACTTATGTGATATGCCAAATATTTACTGAAAATAATGCAGATGCCCCTAGATGTTTTTTTATCTTAAAATAAACCTTATTTATAACCAGATTATATTTTCCCTTTAAAGCCCCCTCATAGAGAAGTAATGTTTACATTAGCCATATACAACTGGCCATGCCCACTGACCACCAGCCCTTTACTTATTGAACAGGGCTAGTAGCAGACGACAGGGATCCAATTCCACTATCAGGAAAGTGTTCACCATTAAAAGTTTGAAGCACACTGACACCCACCTCACGCAGCCAATTCCGCGTAAGCCGACTGACTCATCTCAGAAATAATGGATCTGTTCAATCTGTTTGAAGAGCCTGAGGCGGGGGGTGAGGGGGTTATACTGATGAATGTGAGAGGTGCCATCTTCAGTGATAAATGTGACAGCAATAGCTTAACACCTTCCAAGCTTAGCACACGAGCACATGCTAATGCAATTAATAACATAATATATGAACCCATGTAATCAGTATGTTTTCCAGTGAAAATCCACATCAACAGCAACTGCAGAGGCAGCTTGTTTAAATGTGAAATATGGGTAAAAGTTACAGGATCACTGAAAACTGTACCCTACTGTAACTGTTACATATGGTATCATTGTACAGTTTGTGTATATATATATATATATATATATATATATATATATATATATATATATATCTATATATATATATTAAAAAAAATAGAGAGGGTACTCACCATTTAAAACAGATAAATTATTCTTTACTTTCACTCCAGTTCCTTTAAATTATAGTCAACGTTTCGATCTTACATCCAGATCTTTTTCAAGACAGATTTTCATTGAACAGCAGACAGGACAAGCATAGACAATACAACATTATAATTACCTGACTATATATAGTGCCAAAGGCTTGTCAGCTGTAGCTCATTTTAGGAAATTGTCAATGCTAGCGCACGTGTTAACCTTCCAGTTTTACAAACAATATGTGTTCCACCCTGGGACGCATATGAAGGTTACATGGTTTCAGACTATATATCTATACATACACACACATATATATATATATATATATATATATATATATATATATATATGGCCCGATCTCACTATGTATAATGTTGTGGTGCATGCATAGGTAGCACACCTTCTCCCTTAGGCTCATCTTACCCTGGCTATCTCTCGGGTGTGGGCATAGGTAACTAGGTCGCTCCTACGTACAGGTCTGATATTACTCTGTTTATATGTGGACACAGGTGTTGTAGGATGGTAGTAAAGTGCAAACAGGTATCACAGTAAATCAGGCATCAGACGATCTCTGTGTGCAAAATAAAGGAACTCAATTTAATTGCTCCTTCCCCCCAGCACTGTGCTAAGGCTGGGTACACACTACTCTTTTTTCAGCAGATTGTCGGGCCAATCAGACAATAAACAACTGATTGGCCCTATATCACAGTAGTGTGGACCCTGCAAAGAGGAACAATTATAGTTCTAAAGCACATAATATCGTTGGACGAGATTGTTAAACTGAGCTAAAAATCTCAATGTCGTTCCAATTCTGCAGTGTGTATGGACTCTGCAGAATTGGAATGACAATTTAGCTAAGCAGCAGCACTCTCCTTCCATCCTCAGCTGATGGTTATGACAGATGAAGAGCACAGATCTGAAGGTAGTCGGCTATAGTGTGTACACAGGAATCGGGTCTTTTTTTCCCTGTCGTTGTTAAAATCACTAATTGTTAGACTTTTCCTGTAGTATGTACCTAGCTTTAGATTACAGTTACAGTAAGATAAATGTTCTCTGCTGCTCAGAGCTTGGGGTAGTTACAAGGCTAAACAGTGTAACAATGTAAATCAGCAATAGGTCACATGCGGAACTCCGAGCCTTCAATTGTGGCCCCTATCCTTTTGCTTTATTGTCCGATTCATTTGTTATAGCTGGTAACTTATTTAAATTGCCTGCTGATATGTTGTTGCCGATAAATGTCTCTTTCTTTCATTTAATGTATATTTGTAACTTATTACTAAAATTAATGGTAATGCGCGGCCCTTTTGAAGGTTAGACGGGGCCCCTAAAGTGTATCAGATTGCCCATCACCTGTGTAAGTCTGTTTGCTGGCTCCTCCTGTCCTCTCCATGCGCTTGTTGCAGAAATTATATTTATTTGCAGATATGGAACTATGAGAGCAGGTACATCTACAGTGATGCTATTTCTAGTGATAGCGCACCAGCTACACACAGAAGAAAGCTCTGCTTTCAGCTAACTCCTGCCCCACTGTGACAGCTCTGCCGAGCAGGAAGAGGCAGGAGGACTGTATGAAAGTTTAAACCACACGGACAAGAGTAGAATATAAAACGGATTTCAACAGTGCACTCCAATAAAATATTAGCAGTATGTATTGTACATATAAACACTGCAAACAGCATATACACTAGATCAGTGTGTGTGTGTGTGGGGGGGGGGGGGGGGCATATAAAACTTCTCTGGGCAGTAGTGTATAATGTGCCTATACCGCGGGCCCCCAAGGTAGGAGGCGGATTGTATGCGTAGTAATACATTATGCAGAGCAGAACTCACAGAATAGGGGATTTCTATTGGTCTGCGCACCCAGGCTGTGCGCATCCACCCACCTTCTGGCCATGGTACGCGGGCCAAAAAATAGCATCTTCCTCTAGGAAACCCTGTATATACATCAGGAGACATCTAATCAAAGTGCCCTGAAAAAAAGCAGGAGATAATGCTGATTTACAAATGTACAAACTACAGTGTAAATGCTGTTGTGCAACATTGCACGCCTACCGATTACTAAGGGTAAGGGACTTGTGGGCCAAAATGGCATTTCAGTGGTGCTTGAAAGGATTTCCCATTGCTTAGCAGGAGGTGGGCAGATCAGTATGAATTATTGCACCAGCATGCCATAAAAAAAATGTGTTTAAATATTATTTCTCTACCACCTCTAATGTGGCATAGATCGATTTTCAGAATAAATGTTCAGGACGCATTAAGCACCTTCCAGTTGAACCTTTACGGTTCATCTGGGTGCATTTCAGACAATGTAATAAAAATATAAATAAAATTCAGTGTTACATGTCATGAAGGCTGAATCGCACAGTAAAGTTTAAATGAATCAAGGGCATTGTCCTGCAGTGTTGTAAAGTTGGAGTTTGAAGTGACATTTCGCTCTTCCAACCAAGATCACTTTCAGGAGAATCCATAAACTAGGGATGAGCGCACTCGGATTTATGAAATCCGAGCCCACCCGAACGTTGCGGATCCGAGTCGGATCCGAGACAGATCCGGGTATTGGCGCCAAATTCAAAAGTGAAACTGAGGCTCTGACTCATAATCCCGTTGTCGGATCTCGCGATACTCGGATCCTATAAATTCCCCGCTAGTCGCCGCCATCTTCACTCGGGCATTGATCAGGGTAGAGGGAGGGTGTGTTAGGTGGTCCTCTGTGCTGTTTAGTTCTGTGCTGTTTAGTTCTGTGCTGTTTAGTGCTGTGCTGTGCTGTGCTGTGCTGTGCTGTGCTGTGCTGTGTTCTGCAGTATCAGTTCAGTGGTGCTGTGTCCTGTGCTCTGTGCTTCTAAGGGCATAGTTATTTCCCCAATATTCCCCTGTGTTTAAAAAAATAAAAAAAAGTTATTTTAAAAAATACCAAAAACTACTTTAATATTTTTTAATTACCACAAAATTTTCACAACCAATCCTGCAGTATAAGCCCATTGGTACTGCAATATTACCAAGTTCACACATTCAGCAGTAAAAGTCCAGTGGTACTGCAATATTACAAAGTTTACACATTCTGCAGTATCAGTCCAGTGGTGCTGTGTCCTGTGCTCTGTCCTGCTGAGTTCCGTAGTGCTGCTGGGTCCTGTGCCGTGTCCTGTTCAGTCCAGTGGTGCTGTGTCCTGTGCTCTGTGCTTCTAAGGGCATAGTTATTTCCCCACTATTCCCAAGTTTTGTAAAAATAAAAAAAAAGTAAAAAAAAAGTAAAAAATTAAAAAAAACAAATAAATATAATAATTATAACCAAATTTGCAAAACCAATCCAGCATTATAAGTCCATTGGTACTGCAATATTACCAAGTTCACACATTCTGCAGTATCAGTCCAGTGGTGCTGTGTCCTGTGCTCTGTCCTGCTGAGTTCCGTAGTGCTGCTGGGTCCTGTGCCGTGTCCTGTTCAGTCCAGTGGTGCTGTGTCCTGTGCTCTGTGCTTCTAAGGGCATAGTTATTTCCCCACTATTCCCAAGTTTTGTAAAAATAAAAAAAAAGTAAAAAAAAAGTAAAAAATTAAAAAAAAAAAAATATATAATAATTATAACCAAATTTGCAAAACCAATCCAGCAGTATAAGTCCATTGGTACTGCAATATTACCAAGTTCACACATTCTGCAGTATCTTGTGCTACATATAATGGAGACCAAAAATTTGGAGGATAAAGTAGGGAAAGATCAAGACCCACTTCCTCCTAATGCTGAAGCTGCTGCCACTAGTCATGACATAGACGATGAAATGCCATCAACGTCGTCTTCCAAGCCCGATGCCCAATCTCGTAGTACCGGGCATGTAAAATCCAAAAAGCCCAAGTTAAGAAAAAGTAGCAAAAAGAGAAACTTAAAATCATCTGAGGAGAAACGTAAAGTTGCCAATATGCCATTTACGACACGGAGTGGCAAGGAACGGCTTAGGCCCTGGCCCGTGTTCATGACTAGTGGTTCAGCTTCACCCACGGATCTTAGCCCTCCTCCTCCTCCCCCCCCCTACAAAAAATTGAAGAGAGTTATGCTGTCAGCAACAAAACAGCAAACAACTCTGCCTTCTAAAGAGAAATTATCACAAATCCCCAAGGCGAGTCCAAGCGTGTTGGTGGTTGTCAAGCCTGACCTTCCCATCACTGTACGGGAAGAGGTGGCTCGGGAGGAGGCTATTGATGATGTAGCTGGCGCTGTGGAGGAACTTGATGATGAGGATGGTGATGTGGTTATTGTAAATGAGGCACCAGGGGGGGAAACAGCTGATGTCCATGGGATGAAAAAGCCCATCGTCATGCCTGGTCAGAAGACCAAAAAATGCACCTCTTCGGTCTGGAGTTATTTTTATCCAAATCCAGACAACCAATGTATGGCAATATGTAGCTTATGTAAAGCTCAAATAAGCAGGGGTAAGGATCTTGCCCACCTAGGAACATCCTCCCTTATACGTCACCTGAATAACCTTCATAGTTCAGTGGTTAGTTCAGGAACTGGGGCTAGGACCCTCATCGGTACAGGGACACCTAAATCCCGTGGTCCAGTTGGATACACACCAGCAACACCCTCCTCGTCAACTTCCTCCACAATCTCCATCAGATTCAGTCCTGCAGCCCAAGTCAGCAGCCAGACTGAGTCCTCCTCAATACGGGATTCATCCGAGGAATCCTGCAGCGGTACGCCTACTACTGCCACTGCTGCTGTTGCTGCTGTTAGTCGGTCATCTTCCCAGAGGGGAAGTCGTAAGACCGCTAAGTCTTTCACCAAACAATTGACCGTCCAACAGTCGTTTGCCATGACCACCAAATACGATAGTAGTCACCCTATTGCAAAGCGTATAACTGCGGCTGTAACTGCAATGTTGGTGTTAGACGTGCGCCCGGTGTCCGCCATCAGTGGAGTGGGATTTAGAGGGTTGATGGAGGTATTGTGTCCCCGGTACCAAATCCCCTCGAGATTCCACTTCACTAGGCAGGCGATACCAAAAATGTACAGAGAAGTACGATCAAGTGTCCTCAGTGCTCTTAAAAATGCGGTTGTACCCACTGTCCACTTAACCACGGACATGTGGACAAGTGGTTCTGGGCAAACGAAGGACTATATGACTGTGACAGCCCACTGGGTTGATGCATCCCCTTCCGCAGCAACAGCAACAGCTGCATCAGTAGCAGCATCTACAAAATGGCTGCTCATGCAAAGGCAGGCAACATTGTGCATTACAGGCTTTAATAAGAGGCACAACGCTGACAACATATTAGAGAAAATGAGGGAAATTATCTCCCAGTGGCTTACCCCACTTAGACTCTCATGGGGATTTGTGGTGTCAGACAATGCCAGTAACATTGTGCGGGCATTAAATATGGGCAATTTCCAGCACGTCCCATGTTTTGCCCACACCATTAATTTGGTGGTGCAGCATTACCTCAAGAGTGACAGGGGTGTGCAGGAGATGCTTGCGGTGGCCCGCAAAATTGCTGGACACTTTCGGCATTCAGCCAGTGCCTACCGCAGACTAGAGGCACATCAAAAAAGCTTGAACCTGCCCTGCCATCACCTCAAACAAGAGGTTGTGACGCGCTGGAACTCCACCCTCTATATGCTGCAGAGGATGGAGGAGCAGCAAAAGGCCATTCAGGCCTACACAGCCACCTACGACATAGGCAAAGGAGTGGGGATGCGCCTGAGTCAAGCGCAGTGGAGACTGATTTCCGTGTTGTGCAAGGTTCTGCAGCCATTTGAACTTGCCACACGAGAAGTCAGTTCCGACACTGCCAGCTTGAGTCAGGTCATTCCCCTGATCAGGCTGTTGCAGAAGCAGCTGGAGAAAGTGAGGGAGGAGCTGGTAAGCCATTGCGATTACACCAAGCATGTAGCTCTTGTGGATGTAGCCCTTCGTACGCTTTGCCAGGATCCGAGGGTGGTCACTCTTTTAAAGTCAGAGGAATACATTCTGGCCACCGTGCTCGATCCTCGGTTTAAAGCGTATGTTGTGTCTCTGTTTCCGGCGGACACAAGTCTACAGCGGTGCAAAGACCTGCTGGTCAGGAGATTGTCCTCTGAAGAGGACCGTGACATGCCAACAGCTCCACCCTCATTTTCTTCCACATCTATGGCTGCGAGGAAAAAGCTCAGTTTTCCCAAAAGAGGCGCTGGCGGGGATGCTGATAACATCTGGTCCGGACTGAAGGACCTGCCAACCATTGCAGACATGTCTACTCTCGCTGCATTGGATGCTGTGACAATAGAAAAAATTGTGGATGATTACTTTGCTGACACCATCCAAGTAGACATGTCAGACAGTCCATATTGTTACTGGCAGGAAAAAAAGGCAGTTTGGAAGCCCCTGTACAAACTGGCTCTATTTTACCTGAGTTGTCCCCCCTCCAGTGTGTACTCGGAAAGAGTTTTTAGTGCAGCGGGGAACCTGGTCAGTGAGCGGCGAAGGAGGTTGCTTCCTCACAACGTTGAAAAAATGATGTTTATAAAAATGAATAATCAATTCCTCAATGAAGTACAGCACTGCCCTCCAGATACTACAGAGGGACCTGTGGTTGTGGAGTCCAGCGGGGACGAATTGATAATGTGTGATGAGGAGGAAGTACACACTGTAGGGGGAGAGGAATCAGAGGTTGAGGATGAGGACGACATCTTGCCTCAGTAGAGCCTGTTTAGTCTGTCTGTACAGGGAGAGATGAATAGCTTTTTTGGTGTGGGGGCCCAAACAAACCAATCATTTCAGTCAAAGTTGTTTGGTAGGCCCTGTCGCTGAAATGATTTGTGTGTTAAAGTGTGCATGTCCTATTTCAACAGCAGACCTCTCAACTGCAGCTCATCCCTCCTCTGCGGGGATAATGTCTCCTGTGCTCTGACACGTCACTCTGTGTACTCTCAGCCTCAGGATCTGACACTACAGCTACCATGCCTCTTGTAGCAGCCCTCACTCCAGGGCCTCTTCCATGTGCAGTGTCCCCCTCTCTCTTGGGTTCACTATAGTGGCATGGAGTTCTCCCCCTCATCCAGGGCACACATTCCTTGCCCTGGCTCAGTCACCACGCTCAGACTTCCAGGCAATGCTGGGGGAGCCTGGGAGCTTCCACCCCAGGTCCCCAGCTACAACTCTCCTCTCCTGTGTCTTCTCTCTCTTTCTGACACTTTAAAGATCGTGCCTTTAAATGAAAAAGTCAGTCTTCATTGCACGACTATGTGCAACAGGGACATTTTTTTGGGTTTACAAAGTCAAACAATAACACTACGACCCTGTCTGTCTGGGGTCTGTCAATGACGAATTGTCTGGAGCATGTTTGGAGGAGGTATTGTGGCCCCGGTATCAAATTGGGTACCGGGGCCACCCCACTATGCAGTCCAGATACTTGTTTGGTGGAATTCCGACACGTGGAGGGTTTTTAAATTATATTGTGGCCTCGGTACCAAATTGTGTACCGGGGCCACCCCACTATGCAGTCCAGATACTTGTTTGGTGGAATTCCGACACGTGGAGGGTTTTTAAATTATATTGTGGCCTCGGTACCAAATTGTGTACCGGGGCCACCACACTACGCAGTCAAGATACTTGTTTGGTGGAATTCAGACCAGTTGAGGGTTTTATTATTAGATTGTGTGGACCACTCTATCTATACCACCACACTACAACTCTATACCACTCTATTTCCTACTTTAATTCTATTTAATTCTATTTCCTACTTTAATTCTATTACTAATTAATTACCATAAAGAGGAACAAAAAAAAACAATTTTACCAAAAGTATAATATGACTTAGACTTACAAACACTACACTTGAAAGATCGTGCCTTTAAATGAAAAAGTCAGTCTTCATTGCACGACTATGTGCAACAGGGACATTTTTTTGGGTTTACAAAGTCAAACAATAACACTACGACCCTGTCTGTCTGGGGTCTGTCAATGACGAATTGTCTGGAGCATGTTTGGAGGAGGTATTGTGGCCCCGGTATCAAATTGGGTACCGGGGCCACCCCACTATGCAGTCCAGATACTTGTTTGGTGGAATTCCGACACGTGGAGGGTTTTTAAATTATATTGTGGCCTCGGTACCAAATTGTGTACCGGGGCCACCCCACTATGCAGTCCAGATACTTGTTTGGTGGAATTCCGACACGTGGAGGGTTTTTAAATTATATTGTGGCCTCGGTACCAAATTGTGTACCGGGGCCACCACACTACGCAGTCAAGATACTTGTTTGGTGGAATTCAGACCAGTTGAGGGTTTTATTATTAGATTGTGTGGACCACTCTATCTATACCACCACACTACAACTCTATACCACTCTATTTCCTACTTTAATTCTATTTAATTCTATTTCCTACTTTAATTCTATTACTAATTAATTACCATAAAGAGGAACAAAAAAAACCAATTTTACCCAAAGTATAATATGACTTAGACTTACAAACACTACACTTGAAAGATCGTGCCTTTAAATGAAAAAGTCAGTCTTCATTGCACGACTATGTGCAACAGGGACAGTTTTTTTGTTTACAAAGTCAACTAATAACACTTGGACCCTGTCTGTCTTTAACATACTTGATGGGATCTCAATGACGAATTGTCTGTAGCATGTTTGGAGGAGGTATTGTGGCCCCGGTATCAAATTGTGTACCGGGGCCACCACACTACGCAGTCCAGATACTTGTTTGGTGGAATTCTGACACGTGGAGGGTGTATTTATTTTATTGTGGCCCCGGTATCAAATTGGGTACCGGGGCCACCCCACTACGCAGTCCAGATACTTGTTTGGTGGAATTCTGACACGTGGAGGGTGTATTTATTTTATTGTGGCCCCGGTATCAAATTGGGTACCGGGGCCACCCCACTACGCAGTCCAGATACTTGTTTGGTGGAATTCTGACACGTGGAGGGTTTTTTAATTATATTGTGGCCTCGGTACCAAATTGTGTACCGGGGCCACCACACTACGCAGTCAAGATAGATAGATGCGTATCATAGATAAAGTACATTCAGTGGTGTGGGGCAAATTGAAAAATATTCCAAATGCACTGACATTATCAAAAACAAGAGGTTGTGACACGCTAAAACTCCAACATGTATATGATGGAGAGGATGGAGGAGCATCCGTATGTGTAGTGTAATGCAGATCTGTTGAAGGTTTTTTATATATTTTATTGTGGTGCCCAGTGCCCACTCCTCTACGCAGTCCAGGTACAATTATTGGTGCGAATCATAAAAGTTCAGGGTTTTTAATATATTGTGGTGACCCACTCCTCTACGCAGTCCAGGTACAATTATTGGTGCGAATCATAAAAGTTCATGGTTTTTAAGATATTGTGGTGACCCACTCCTCTACGCAGTCCAGGTACATTTATTGGTGCGAATCATAAAAGTTCAGGGTTTTTAATATATTGTGGTGACCCACTCCTCTACGCAGTCCAGGTACAATTATTGGTGCGAATCATAAAAGTTCAGGGATTTTAAGATATTGTGGTGACCCACTCCTCTACGCAGTCCAGGTACAATTATTGGTGCGAATCATAAAAGTTCAGGGTTTTTAATATATATTGTGGTGACCCACTCCTCTACGCAGTCCAGAAAGATACCTTGTTGCAACGTTTTGGACTAATAACTATATTGTGAGGTGTTCAGAATACACTGTAAATTAGTGGAAATGCTTGTTATTGAATGTTATTGAGGTTAATAATAGCCTAGGAGTGAAAATAAGCCCAAAAACTTGATTTTTAAACTTTTTATGTTTTTTTCAAAAAAAATCCGAATCCAATACCTTAAATCCGAACCGAGACCTTTCGTCAAGTGTTTTGCGAGACAAATCCGAACCTCAAAAATAACGAAAATCCGGATCCAAAACACAAAACACGAGACCTCAAAAGTCGCCGGTGCACATCCCTACCATAAACCAGTATTGAAGTATATTTAGAGAAGCAATAAGGTGACTTATGCACTGCAGCCCACCCACATTATCCCTCTCTGACAAGTCATCAGAGGAGTATATTTAATGACTTTCTGATGATCCCTGGCTTAATATTTCCAGTCAACTTGACTGTTTGACTTGTAAGACCCCAACGTCTGATGTTTTCCAGGTATGGAAGCAGTGTTGGAGAGTGAAATGATGCAGATGTCTGCACCACTCTTTCTCCACGGGCCCGATTGTCACTTTTTTTTCCCTCTTAGTTAAACGTGATCAACCTATCAAAGAGTTACATGAACTTCGCTATTAGAACAACATGGGGGACAACCTCGAACCCGAAAATTGGTCCGAATAAGGGAGCAAATTGCTAAGAGCTCGATCTGTATGCGCATCAAAAACACTCTTAGAAACTCCTTTCCCAATGGTAATTGGTACAAGCCATTTACCTAACTTCATCAAATCTCTGTTGGCGAGCTGGCAGCATTGAGGGTCCCCTGTCCCACATTTGGTGGAGCTATCCCAGGATGGAGAGCATTTGTTCAGGACCTCATCAATGCAATCACACTAGTTCTTGCCTAATCTCTCATATTGCCTTCTTCCACTCCCAGCTCCAGATGTTCCCATACATGCCTTGAAACTTATAGGCCATATTCAGGTTAAGTAGCCTAATTGCAGTTAATAATCAGAGCCGTGCACAGTGCCAGCCCTTATTGATGAAGTTTGGTAAATATATAAACTGGAACATAATACCAGTGTAACACAGATCATCCTAATCATTGCAGTAGCTTTTGGAGTACTCGTACTCTACATTTGGACCAACTTCTCCCAAAAAAAAAAAAATCTTTTTCCCTCGATTTATCTGTTTGAATGCAGAAATGGTCTCTGGTCTATCCCCCCTTTCCCTGGACTAACATCCTTGCACCCCCCCCCTCCCCCAGGGACCCCATTTGACACGCTCTGACGCTTGTTATATGTCTGGCTTATCCCATCACTTATTGTATTGGCTATACACTAGCAAATTATTTGGTTCATAATGCAAAAGACTTGGATGCCCATTTAAGATTTTTAGTCCATACCCTTATCCCATTCATTATTTGAAATCCAGATATAAACATATTATAAAATAGAATTAAAAACTGATGCAAACATAATACTCCTCCGTATCTAAGAAGAAACCCTTAATAACCCAAGTCTAAATTACAGCATGTATGCACTTTAATTATTATCAATAGTGGGGATCAGATAAAATGTTTAAGGGAAATCGAAGGAGGCGATTTGTTTTGAAGCTGCAGTTAGCATTTTAAAGATGTCCTTGTGGATCAGACACATGCATATAAAACAAAATACAAATATGCAGATTGGGCATAATGAATGTTCTAGATGTAGCTAAACTCTTCATAATGTATGCATGTAGGCTGATGGAACACTTCTTCACATAATGAATGTATTTATTCTCCGTTATAAGGACATATTAACAAGTCAGTGGCTTATTTATGGCGAAACTGCATGTAAGATATGCTGCAGAGTTCAAGCATTTAAAAACACAGGACAATAGATTTAGGGTTAAACAATTACAACAACATTCAAAGCTCTTCCATGGTATAAATGGATACTCAGGCTGTCTGATGTTCCCCACGCGTGCTCTCTTCTCACATGGAGGTAATTACAGATATATAGGGTGGGGAGATCCTAGTGGAAGATAGGTCGAGCTGCGATGTTTCCAGGCAGGTTAGAAATAAAAGGGTGGCATGCTGTGAAGAGATGCACAGCATAAAAGAAAATAAGAAATCTCACCTAATATATGTATATATACATATATATTATATACACACACACACACAGACATTATGTATATACAAGTTAACCCGTGCATGATACTCATGCATGATACTCAAGCTACTTAAGGTGTTAAAAAGGTTCTTGTCATGCATTTGGGCC
Organism: Mixophyes fleayi; assembly: GCF_038048845.1. Taxonomy (NCBI): domain Eukaryota; kingdom Metazoa; phylum Chordata; class Amphibia; order Anura; family Limnodynastidae; genus Mixophyes; species Mixophyes fleayi. Next base: position 26,234,427 of record NC_134408.1, on the reverse strand, counting down.
TAACCCAGGCCTCCTCAGGGGAAGAGCGTTACTTCCCGACGCAAGCGCTTTTTTTAACGTGGTTTTGTCCACATGTCACCACCTCATCATTTTTCTCCATCACCTCATCCTTCATCTTCATCGCCACATCCTTCATCAAGCTACTTAAGGTGTTAAAAACTCCCCACTGTCACCCCCGGCAACCACCAACCACTCCCAACTGTCACTTCTCCTTCAAGAAATATATAGGTCATTGTATAACTCTGCCCAGCAGGTGGCGCTGCAGCTTGGTTTTTTTTTTCACACACACGCCACTAGGCATTTATATAGTAGATAAATATATATTCGCACAACGCCTATCAATGCAGGGGCTTTGTGGCTGCGAGGAGGCTCAGAGGCATAAAGTTCCTGGGGGCTTTGTGCGCCCATGTATATTAGTCTAAAGCACATAACAGGAAGCATATGAGCTAGATTCCTGGCACACAGGCAATGCTTTGCTCTGTGAATGTGCAGACAGCAATCACAAAACGAATCAGTCTTCCTGTTAGAGCTTACACAGCCTGCTATGTGCAGAGAAACAGCCTGCAAGCACGGAGTTACCTAGGCTAATAAACGTGGCAATCACACAAGTGTTGTACAGGTAAGCGAAGAGGTGATTGTACCCTTTCAAAATGTTGTCATTTAATTGATATATACAGTAATCATACACATGAATGTATCCGGGTGCAATCCTGCATATGGTGACCAGCTTTATCTGACTACAGACATCATAGCTCAAGGCTAGAGAATGAGTTATTAATATTTGCTCAGTTCAGCTACGGTCTACACCCTGCGACATCATGACTGTGCTTTAATCCCACTGCATCCTGCAAAATGAAAGGATCAAAGCAGCTATTTTTGTCAGGGAACCACCATCTTTTTCCCCAGAGACATCCTGTTTTTGAAAGCACCCTTAGGGATGTTATGAGGGAGGGCTTTCATAATGCTAGCGCTATGTCTGAAGTTGTGTAGTATAGGACTTGTTGGAGTCATTAGTACCAGGTTGACAATGGTGCTGTAAGCAAAGCTCTTTAAATATGGTGAAGCCGAGCTTCATGGGTTGGATCCGAGGTTAAACACCGAGCCTCTTTCAAAACCTTCTGCAGAGAAGACCAAGGTGAGGGCAACTAGGGCTCTAGAACACTGGGGAAATCTCATCTTTATTGAAATATACACTTAGATTATACTGACACGTCCTGATGGCAGCAGGTGTGAACATATGTAGTAACAGTATGCCACAATGAGCATATATCTAGTGTCCTGCTCCTCTAGTGACACTAACATTGATGTACTACACCATAACTGATATATACTGGATCTAACCACAAAAGAACAATCAGACGCATCTGGAATGGATGGAGAGCTACTTTAATCTCACTTGTTCTACTAGAGACTCTAAGGGGCATATTCAATTGTCGGCGGAAATGCCGAAAATCTCACGCTCCGCGCACTATCAGTGTAATGTGGCTGGCAGTGGGATCGGTGTAATGTGGCTGGCAGTGGGATCGGTGTAATGTGGCTGGCAGTGGGATCGGTGTTATGTGGCTGGCAGTGGGATCGGTGTAATGTGGCTGGCAGTGGGATCGGTGTAATGTGGCTGGCAGTGGGATCGGTGTAACGTGGCTGGCAGTGGGATCGGTGTAACGTGGCTGGCAGTGGGATCGGTGTAACGTGGCTGGCAGTGGGATCGGTGTAATGTGGCTGGCAGTGGGATCGGTGTAATGTGACTGGCAGTGGGATCGGTGTAATGTGACTGGCAGTGGGATCGGTGTAATGTGGCTGGCAGTGGGATCAGTGTAATGTGACTGGCAGTGGATGTATAATTTACACATATCACTATTGTAATTCCAAAGCACACATAACTGAACCTGCCAGTGTCCAACACTGTCCACAGTAATACCCCTGTGCACTAAGCATGCCAGGCTCAAATTAAATGAGTACAAGTCAGTTATGGCCAGATTAGTCCAGCAAAGGGCTGCACATACTCTATTGGAAGCAACTCTCCACTACATGTAGGTGTTAGCTAACCTCTTATTAAGCCTACAAATTATAAGTAAGCAAGCCATACATAGAAACAAAACAAGGACCGGGAGGTCAATGAGAATGTGTAGGAATGGGACAAGGAGGTAACTGTATCGAACATTCTAAAAAGTTAAAAGTGGAAGTGCTGCCCATAGCAATAATTTAGTAGAGTGTGCTAGAAACATGATAGCTAGAATCTAATTGGCTGCTAAGGGCAACACCTCCACTTTTTCTAAGGTTTGATAATGTACCCCAAAGAGTAGAGAGGTCCTTCCTTCCTTGTGATAGACTACAGCTTAGAGGGAGAGGGTCATGCTGCACACGTCATTTAGATTATTGGAGTTAATCCCCAATGGAAATAAGAACATAAGAAAACATCAGAACAATGAACAGCAGAAAACTGTAAGGAATGTTTACGTAATGTGATCTAGACCAGTTTAATATCTGGGGCTGCATTTAATTGACATTCTTACAAAGGGAGGACTGTATCTGGGCCCCCACATCTGCTCTATACACAACTAAAGCCACAAACGATACGTTGTGTCCACCACTCTCAACACTACAACCTTTGAGAGCATTTTGTAATTACACAATAGACAGCCCCATGCAGCTACATCTCATACACACAATCTTTACATGATGTTTTAAAGCAATGACAAATTAACAATTCACTGTCCAAAGCCTCCTAGGATCATCCACATTATCCTCATCACCCCCTCCCACATATTCAGATTCCTTTTGCTTTAAATGAACTACATCTCACTACTGTTATGTTTGAGAGCAGTTTTTGTTCTTTAATGTCCAGCATTTTACTTGTTCTGTTTTCTTTCTTGACTACATTATTATGCTCTATTGCCCCACTGTACGGAGCTGCAGAATTTTGTGACACCTTATAAATGAACGATAATAACTAACCATAACCTCAAACAATGAATATGACATGTCACTTTACACATTGGTTAGAACACCGATAAATACTCTACAGGGCAACAATCATTAAAATGTGCAAAATCATAACAAATAAATAATATTTTTTCTTGTTTTTTTTTCATATCAGGAAATACCTTTGTACAGTGTTGTGGGTGTTCGTGGTCTAGAACCAATTTTAAAGTTCTTGACAGGCAGCAAAATTAACTTTATTATTAACTTTATTTATGTTGCACCAGCATACTCTGCAGTGCTTTACAATTGGGTACAAACATTAATAAAACGAGACTGGGTATTAAGCAGCAGACAGTGGTCTCTGTACGTTAAGAGTTTTATATGGGATTCTGTAAAGCACAGGTAACTAATGTAGGGACTGGCAGAGTGGAACACTAACCGAGGCCCAGTATGTACTTCAAAAGACGGGAACGTGATGGGTGAAAGGTGGGAGAAGTGTAAATGTGTAGCATGGGGGAGGCAGAAGCCCACCGTCTTGTCTGCTTCCAGGACCCCAGGTTTGGGGGAGGCGGAAGCCCACCGTCTTGTCTGCTTCCAGGACCCCAGGTTTGGGGGAGGCGGAAGCCCACAGTCTTGTCTGCTTCCAGGACCC